>NC_057938.1:7192353-7419853 GCF_018555375.3 Anguilla rostrata
GGAGGAAGAGACCTCAGGGGATCATCCCTGCCACTCAGGAATATGGAAATGTACCCCCCACATCCCCACACACACACACATATTTCACTGTATCTAAAATATAGTAAGCAATGATTTGCTTTGTTTAGGTTGTTATTCTTATTTTGAGTATTTTTGCAAATTTGGGTTGGTGTACTGGTAATTGAATGTCCATGTTAATTGAACGTAGGTTATTTCTGTAGTTCATAAAGGCGAAAAGACAACAAAAAGGCAACGTAAAACCACCATTTTTTCAAAGTCACGGCGTGTTCTGTTGAGTGAGGGGGGGAAGCTCCGGGGGAGGGGGGAAGCTCCGGGGGGGGTACCTCGTGAAAAAAAAAAGTTAAAGATGATAAAATGGCGTACCGCCGTTTTACGGTTAATTTTATGTTTTGAACTGTGGTCTTGTTTTTTGCACTCCATTGAGTCTGGTATTTATGAGGTCGTTACCGCAGGGAACAGAGGACGGGGGGGGGGGGGGGCTGGGGGGGCGAGGGGGGGGGAGGAAAAATTGTTTCATGCCACGTTCCGAAGGTTTCCGCGGGATGAAACCGGGATCTTTGTAAATCAGGCGGGTTGGCGTTGGGAAGTTGGCGATGGGGGGGGGGGGGGAGTCGGACGGTCGGGATAATGGCTGGCGCGGCCTCTGAGGATGGATGAGGTCACGATGGCGGCCGAGTGGAAACATGTGGCCAGTGGAAGGTTGTGGGCGGTGGGGGGGGGGGTCTTATTTTTCTTTGCCCCCCCATCACCCCCCCACCTTGTCAGCTGGTTGAAGGACACGCACTAATGAAACAGGATGTTTGTACGGTCCTGCGGTCCCAGGAGAAATCGGACCACTCCCCCGCTCAATCTCTACGCGCTGGCCCTGCGGCCTGAACTCCTGACCTTTCCCGCTCACCAACAGTCTTGACATTTGCATTCCTCGTCCCCTCAGAAGTGGGGGTGAGGGGGTGTGGGGGGGGGTTGTCGAAGGAGGCTGAGAACCCTCCTGCTGGCCACAGACCGGGATAATGTGCTCAGCCCCCCACCCCCCCAAAAAAAAGATCCCCCCTACCTCTGAGTGTATTAATGAAGCGGCCTGTCATTCACATTGATTAGGAGCTGATGCTCAGTGGAGGCGGAGCAACGGGCCGAATGATAATATGTGTTATTACTGTAATGGCGGTTCGATTCTCCGGGTTAATTCGGCTCTGCTGATGTTTCTCATTGTGAATATTTAAATTTGGGAGATATGCGCACCGCTGTGCTCGTTATTGTGATGCTAAAGGAGTGCAAAAAGGAGGGGGGGGGTGACTGAAAACTGGACTGGAGTTATTGTGGCATGAAGAACGAGTGTGTGTTTTTCCACCTCGCCTTTTCTTTTGTTAGCGGTTGCAGGGAATTGGCTGGAGGATCTCTGTACCTGGTGCATCACCTCGGTGGGTGGAAAATGTGCCTGTTCCTTGGGAAGAGCACTAAGGGAGACCCCTAGTGGTGGGAGCTGGGAACAGCGCTTTATTTTCAGCCTCCTCTGCAAAGCTGTGGCCAGGCGGCAGTGTCCGCGCGCAGCAGGGCCTCTTAAGCCTCAGATTTACTGTTGCAAAGCAGTAACGCCCGACGCCACGGTGGTGTCGCGGTCGCCGGGGGAACGGATATGAAACGGGCCGCCGTGTCCGCGGAAACCGCAACCTCGCGCCGGACGCACCGTCGACCCGCGTGAGGGAGGCCGCGCGCGTGGAGCGACGTGCTCGTAACGGCTCCTCGACGCGCCGCGCCTTTTTGGGAAAGCGGCCTGCGTATGTCACAGCCAACACCAACACGAGCCCCCACCCCCCCCCGGGCGGGTTTGCACTTTGTTCATCTGCGTAGGGTGCGACTTCGCGGGTCGGAGATCGCCCCACAGCCCGGCTGATCAGGCCCAGAAGGGGCGCGTGGAGGAACGCGGGTTCGATCGGTGGCCACTGGCTGCATGTGTACTGCTTGGGCGCAGTGGCTGATAGCCTCATAGGGGACAGTGACTTCATGTTATAATTGTCAGAATTGAACATGGGGACAATTATCTGTGACGGTCCTGTTTCTCATAATTATCATCTCTGCCAGCTTTCCTAAGGATCACCCAACAGCAGCTCATTCCCTCGGACTTTGTGTTCAGATTACACTTCGGATTAAATCATTTAAAAAAAAAAAAAAAGCCTGACTTTAATTTCTGACTGGACTCTGATCTCTGTAATGATCAAAATTATGTAACCAAGATCTCCTTTTTACAATTTGTCTTTATAATTTGTGTTACACACTCTTTGAATATGTAATTTTATATTGCATGTATGCGTTTATATTTTACTTTTGGCATTGAAGTTTGGTCATACGAGAAAGGAATTAAAATAAATGCTTAATTGAAATTATAGTTTACATCATTTCATTTATGGAGTAAAAAAATGATGGTTTTATAGCTTTACCTTGCCGAATATAGAACGCCACTCTGTTTTTATGGGGCTGAAATGAGCTGTGAAGGTGCGGTGATATACTGTGTGTGAGGTGGAGCGGTTCAGGCGTGTGCTGTGCTGGGAAACTACAGGAACACCGCCGTGTGCATAGCAACCAGCGGACACACAGACTGCCTCATGCACAACCTCCTTTCCAGTTACAGCCGCTGCTAATATCTGTCCACACGTCTGTTTCTACGGTTTCACTCTGCTGTTGTGGTTTTTATTAACGAGAGATTGAAGAGTTTTTGCTCTGCTTGTGATTGGTGGAGCTCACAGGAAGTACAAGTCCCTGGAGTGTTTGGGTGACAAGACCGCAACAGTTCCTGTGGCACACGGGTCACGCCCGAGCTCCCGCGCGATCAGCGATGCCTCCCGAATTGCGCGCGACACGTCGCTGACCTCTGACCCCTCTCTGTGTTGCAGTCCTGAGTATCCGTGGTGCCCAGGAGGAGGAGCCTCCTGACGCCCAGCTGATGCGGCTGGACAACATGCTGCTGGCGGAGGGCGTGTCCGGGCCGGAGAAAGGGGGCGGGTCGGCGGCGGCGGCGGCGGCTGCGGCGGCCGCCGGGGGGGCCGGCTCCGACAACTCGGCCGAGCACTCGGACTACCGGGCCAAGCTGTCGCAGATCCGGCAGATCTACCACACCGAGCTGGAGAAGTACGAGCAGGTGAGAGCCCGCCCCCCCCCCCTCGCACCGCACCCCCCCCCCCTTTGTCACCGTTACAGGCGATTGCGTCAGAGAGGCACACAGATGTTCTCCGTCCCCCCCCCCTCCCATCCTGTCCACCACATCTCCAGCCTTCCGCCTTCATCATGGCCAGTCGAATTCAGACGGGCTACAGATGGACCCGACGTTTGTAAAAGAAAAAAATTTGCGACCAGGCCACGGTTACGCAGAAGCGCAGTACACAATAGTCATAAAGTGAATTAGAATCCCTCTTTCATACAGCTTCAGGTACATACAGCTGCGTTTATACATCAGGTACAACACAAATACTCACCCACTCCGGGCTTCAGACAGCAAGCCTTGCCCCGATTGGACGGCTCCTACGCTACGGGTCGCAAGACGTCTGCGGAATTCCTAAGTTGCTGAGTTTTTAACCCCCGCAGGTAGTGGAAGTGGACACAGACGGGAGCAAGTGTCACGTTCTTTATCTACATGTCAGACGGAATATTGTGTAACCGCGACACGGTCAGAAATGGCGCTCCCGCGAAGCCTGGCTCACCTTTGCTCCAGACGGGCCTGCTCCACTCTGTTTTTCCACAACGCGGGTTTTGGCTGCGTTTGAAAGGTTCTCCAATGCGAGCCGCCGTTCGGAATGAGCGCGGAGAGGCTTTATTTAGATTATCGCTGGCGTGTGTATTAGATTCGATGCGCGGGTTCACCCCTCCCTGTCAGCGTTCCCTTATCTGTTATTAATGTGTCTTATCTGCTGGAAGGCTGTCAGGTTATCAAATCCCAGCTTTTCATTCAAGTGGCGTCTAGGTTCCTGTTCCTATCACTAAAGGAGGAAGGACAAAACAACCTGCGTGTGTGATGTCACTTACATTAAATTGTTATCCATTTTGGGTCTGTTCCACACAGTATACACTGACTTGAGCATTTCAGACTATTCAAAAGTTCCCTTATTTAAAGAGCTGTTTCTCTTTTAAAAATGTTATCATTTTTAGTGTTTTAATAGTTTTTAAAGAAAGTACTACCTAACGCTACCATTTGTACAAACTGTTTGTACTACCAAGTACAAAATATTTGAATGTTGTATATGATTTTGTTCATAGAAAAAGATTAATAACATCATGTACAATGATGTTACAGATAAAATGAAGTAGTGATAGCATAAGGGAAGGTGTTAGCCTTGCTTATTCTTTGTGTGAGTTGCAGTAGCTTTTAGCAAAGCAACGTATGTGCGTGTAAATGACCTGCTGTGGAGCAGTGCTCCCACAGACAGTATAGAGCAGGAAGAGGACAGTGCTGTGTTTCAGTATATCAAGTGATGACCTCAGCCTGCTCATAATTTCAGCCCCTGCCCAATGCATCATGGGACTTTACCGGCTAAGCCACCGTCTGGGCCAGAGTCAGGTGCCAGCCTGGCTTTGAGGTCTCTCCTCGCTGTGTGGTCTGGTCTAGGGATTAAGGGGATATTGTGTGTGTGTGCGTGTGTGTGTTTATATATCTATATATTCAGCTTATATTTTGAATGTTTGTGTATATGGGTCTGTATAATTTATATTTTTGTGTGTGACTCTTGTGTGTGGTCTATGTAACGGTAATAGGGTGTCTGAGTCTATGTAGATATGTGTTTGCATGTCTGTGTTTTGCCATTATGTAAATTGTGTAGCCATCACTGGGCTAACTGGGGCTCTCTTGGTTTGATGGCCGTATCCCTGGTGAAGTAGTAACAGAGCTCTAGTCCCTGAGTGGATATTCATCCTTGGGAAAAAAAAGACTGAAATCATCACGTGTCCCAACCTAAGATAAGATGGAGGGGGAAGAAAGAGAATGGAGGGTGGAGAGGGAGATGGGGGTGAGAGGGAGGGTGAAAGGCAGAGACGGGGAAATGGAGAGGAAGAGAAAGGGAGCAGAGAGAGAGAGCAGGAGGGAGAGAGAAAGGAGAGAAAGAGCAAGGGAGAGAGATGGGAAGGAGGGAGAGAGGGGGAGAGAGAGCGAGGGAGAGAGATAGAAAGGAGAGAGAGAGCAAGGGAGAGAGATGGAAAGCAGAGAGAGGGAGAGAGAGAGAGAGAGAGAGAGGGAGGGAGGGAGGGAGAGAGAGAAGGGGAGAGAAGACTGCTGCATTACGGCAGGCTCACGTCTCAAACCGCTGAACGTGAACAGGAGCTCTTGTCAGCAGCGAAAGGCTGTCATTTCTCCCTGTCTGTTTCGCCGAGCGCCACTTTCATCCGACGCATTTTCATCATGTAAAGCAGTCGCTCTCCAAAGCCAAGGAGGGGATTCACACTGTCTTCCCAACGTGAAGCGTGCTCACCTGGAAATGATGCCTGACCCAGGCGGAACCTGGTTAAAAGCCGTGTTCCCCCAGCGTCCGAACGCGCTGCGTGGCTTCCTACGATTTATATGTTTGATTTCTAATGAATCCCATGTTTCTCGGCTGATTTTGCTTCCTGTGTGCTAACCTGGATGAGTTTTACACAGTGTTTCGTGTGACTGATCTCTTTAGTATTGCCACCTGAAGTCAAGCTAGCTTTCCGTGTAATTATCACTTTGCTGTCACTGCAAATGATTGTTTGTCTAAAAGCAGGGTATCCTTATCTAAACTGAAACGGGTGAAAACATTTATGTGGACGTGTTAATTTTTTCTGAGTCGCTGCCTCCGCCAATCGCGTCTCGCTCTGTGTGCCCCCCCCCCCCATCCCCGGCGTCCAGGCGTGCAACGAGTTCACGACCCACGTGATGAACCTGCTACGCGAGCAGAGCCGCACGCGCCCCATCTCGCCCAAGGAGATCGAGCGCATGGTGGGCATCATCCACCGCAAGTTCAGCTCCATCCAGATGCAGCTCAAGCAGAGCACCTGCGAGGCCGTCATGATCCTGCGCTCCCGCTTCCTCGACGCCAGGTCAGTGCGCGCGCGTGAGTGTGTGTGTGTGTGTGTGTGTGTGTGCCTGTGTGTGTGTGTGTCTGTCTGTGTGTGTGTGTGTGTGTCTGTCTGTCTGTGTGTGTGTGTGTGTGTGTGTGTCTGTGTGTGTGCATGTGTGTGTGTGCGTTTGTGTGTCCATGTGTGAGTGTGCAAGTATGTGAGAGCGTGTGTGTGTGTGTGCTTGAGTGTGTGTGCGTGTGTGTGTGTGTGCGTGAGTGTGTGCGTGCGTGTGTGTGCGTGTGTGTGTGTGTGTGTGTGTGTGTCCATGTGTGAGTGTGCAAGTATGTGAGAGCATGTGTGTGTGTGTGTGTGCTTGAGTGTGTGTGCTTTTGTGTGTGTGCGCGTGAGTGTGTGCGTGTGTGTGTGTGTGTGTGTGTGTGTGTGTGTGTGTGTGTGTCCATGTGTGAGTGGCAAGTATGTGAGAGCATGTGTGTGTGTGTGTGCTTGAGTGTGTGTGCTTTTGTGTGTGTGCTTTTGTGTGTGTGCGCGTGAGTGTGTGCGCGTGAGTGTGTGCGTGTGTGTGTGTGTGTGTGCGTGTGTGTGTGTCCATGCGTGAGTGTGCAAGTATGTGAGAGCGTGTGTGTGTGTGTGCTTGAGTGTGTGTGTGAGTGTGTGCGTGTGTGTGTGAGGGTGCGTGCGTATCTTTTGCATGCATATATGAACTCAATTTCAAATAAAATTCACATATTCATATAAAAATAAGTGGTTTAAATCAGGTGTCTGCGATTATTATCCAGAAAGGGCTGTTACGCACGGACCCGTTCTGTATAAGATTGAGAACCCCCGGTTTAAGTGTTTCACAACAGGCACACGTACATGTTTTCAATTGGAAAAATAGCCCGGCGGAGATTCATTTGTCTAGTAAACTATTAGATAAGGAACAAACATGTTTCCATTTTAGATTTTTGGCTCTTTGGTTCTTCAGAATGCACATCGAGTCTTCCCCTTTCCGAACCTCACGGACAGATGTAAAGTGGCAATTGTAATCGACCGCAAACAATTCTCTCATCGCCCGGCGATGTTGTACACGTCCATTCCCAGCGTATCAGCGGGCAGTTTTCATCTGTCCTCAGCATTTACATGAAAACGCTCGCCGCTGTGCCGAACTGCTTCCGCGAGTGTCTGCTTCCATTTTGTGTGAGAATAATTCCTGGGTTGCCAGGTTTGTTTTAGAGCGGGGCGGGGACGTGTTCGGCAGCGCTGATTAATCCCGCGCACCCGCGAGATCACGCTGAGCGCATTTGCATTTCCGAGGCCGGTTTTTTTTTTTTTTTTTGGGGGGAGGACAGAAATATCGCGGAAATAAGCTGATCTGCTTATCCGCCGAGACACTGCCGAGCGGCCCACTGCTTCGTGTAAAAAAATCCCTTTTGAGGGTGAAGCATGCCTTTAATTGTACCCAGCTCGCCTAGTCAAAGTGCATGGGGTGGGGTGGGGAATTTGGGTATTTGCATTATTGCCGTTGGCTCATTTTTAAAAAGAAAATGTTACGAGTCCTGACACTTTGCTCTGTCTTAGCGGCGGCTGTACAGTGCAGTCCCACATTTACCATTTTTGAATGCGTGATCTGTGACTTCTGAAGCGGTGGCAGTTTGTGAAGGTGCTTTGATCGTAACAGCCCTTGGGTCTGCGTAGCTAACGTCTTTGTTTCCCGCTATCTGCCCCGCGCAGACGAAAAAGACGGAACTTTAACAAGCAGGCGACGGAAATCCTCAACGAGTACTTCTACTCGCACCTCAGCAACCCCTACCCCAGCGAGGAGGCCAAGGAGGAGCTGGCCAAAAAGTGCAGCATCACGGTGTCACAGGTACTGCCCCTCCCCCCCCCCCCCCCATTTACACAGGCAATGCACTCCGCCCCGTGACACCTCAAACAGGAAATGCACTGTAAGTCCGATAGTTTAACCTGTCCATTGGCTTCCAGAATCAGATGGTTGTCTCTTTTGTGCTTGCCAGTGAAGAAGTGGAGCGATTAACATGTCAGTGGATTTGAGTGTGGCTATTTCAATTCCAAAATGAGGGGATTTGTGAAGTAGCTGATCGGTTATCAGCTGTCAGTTTGGTCAATCATAGTGTTTTTGTTGGGCAGAGCCTTTTCATGGGTTAGTACGAATCAGAGTTTGACAGTGTAACATGTGCAATTCATGAAGCGTCACTCAACTGTCACACTTTTTCTCTGATGTTTTTGTCCATTTTTGATCTCTGCTCTTAAAAAGCAGCCAGTGTGGACATGGAAAAATATACAGAAATTCTATTCTTTTGTTGGTGCTTGTAGCGACTGGAAAAAGTAAGTATGAGCCATACCTAGATTTATATAGATTTATATTCATCCGTAAATGCAGCAGTAAATGTGTTGATGCAAAATGTGCATATTAAAAAAAGCACTTTCAGCATCAATACATAATAATTATATAATAATGTATCTACGGTAGCAACAGTACAACCATTTATTTTAAAAAGGTATATATAGATTAGTTATTTGTAATAATTAATAATGTGTGATTTATCTTGGTTTTTATCTTGGCTATATATACAAATTAAATTAATTGTTATTTAGGTTTAAAATATAGCATTTCCAAAGGTGGGATTTTAATTGGTTAATGTATATTACATTTTTGGGGCTTTTCCCAGGTTATTTTTGTGGTGTACCATGGTAAATCAGTAGCAGTGGAATATATGTTTGAGTGCAGATGATTGCATCAGTTCCGATTTTAGGAGACTCCAGGAACTGTTAGACACCCTTCCCTGTAGCTCCATCCTATTCTGACCCAAGGCCCAGCTCTATCTGAATCATACACTGCTAGTGGATTATGTGTATCTATGCACTGAGCCTGACAGGTCATTGCATTCCTGAAGCCTATAATTTTCTTCCCTTATCTTTTCAAATATAAATAATGCTGGCATGTGCAGCTCTGCAGCATCTGGGCTTTTTGCTGTGAAAAAAATGATAAATAATAAATTACATTATTATTTTAATTCACCGTGCATGTCCACGTGAAGGTTTAAGCCCTCTGAGATGATAAGAAGACCCAGTCCAGGCCTGTGACTCAGTATGGACCCTTTTTGTATCTGCAGGTATCAAACTGGTTTGGAAACAAAAGAATCCGGTACAAGAAAAACATTGGGAAGTTCCAAGAAGAAGCCAACATGTACGCCGCCAAAACAGCCGTCACCGCGGCCAACGTATCCGCTCACGGCAGCCAAGCCAACTCCCCCTCGACCCCAAATTCGGCAGGTGAGTGCGGAGAAGAGTCCGATTCCATAGCACTCTCAGCTGCAATCACTGATGACTGTACGTGTAGTCTAAGTCAGATGGATGGGTCTTTGTTTCCCTGGTGTAGGAAAGTTAAATATTATGTCACAGATCAGTTGCGTAGTGAAGGTATTTTTTAGCTTGTGTACATGTACTTCCGAGCCACAATTGAGATGTCCTTCTCTAGAACATCTAAGATGATTTTTTAAAATGATAATATGGTAATCTTACAACACCTGAAAGTAGTCAACCCTTCCAAAGACCTTAATGTACATCACCATCCCCTACAAAATGTTAACATATTCAAGTTGCCATTCGTTGACTGGTCTGCCATTTTAGTTTTTGCTTTGCTTTGACATGTTGAGATCATTTTATAAATGGAAAATTATTTTCTGGAATGGCTTGTTGATATGGTTGATATTGTAAAAATTCCAGCTGAGTAAAAACAATAACACTGCCATCCCCCATGTGTAAATGAATGCAGTCAAGTCATTTGAGCTTGCTGTACCTAGTAAAGAGAAATGCGTCAAAGGTCTTCAGAAAAAAAGACATACAGTACTGTTGGCATGTACGTCACATAATACTATCGACAAATACGAATACGTTTCTTGTTGTGATGGAGCAATCATCGGAAATTACGTTCGGATCAAAGATTAGCTGACCTGGGCCCCGTTCCAAGTAGCAAGTCTCTTGTGCTTTTCACTCTCGACTAACGACAGCCCTTCCCTTTGCTCACTAACACCGCCATTTCTAACATGCTTCCGCGCGGCTCCCTCTCTCTTCGTATATTGAGTTGCGTGCATGCGGTCATCTCCGTAATGCGCTTGGCCATTTTTGACCCATCTGCGAGGGAAATGCGCGCGTATCCTTTTACTGTTGTCTGGTTGGTCTCCCGCACGCCATTAAGTCGATGACAAGGCAGCAGAGTCCTTTGTCATAGGGTCATAAGCTGTATTTGATTATGGATCCGTCGTTTTTCAAATTAAGTTTAGCCCTGGTCCTTTTAACATCTGGGTTTTTTGTGCCATTAAAGCTCAAGGAGGATTCTTTAATTCTTCCTATTGGATTAGGACTTCCTTTTTGGATCCACTGCTAGTAACAAAAATCAATCTTTTTAGAGGCCTTCGAGCTATATAAAATGTGTGGTTTCTGCTACTCCCGTGAAGTTGACACACACACACACACACACACACACAAACTGCAGGGTTTCTGCTTAAATTCATGAGCCAGGTTTAAGAGGACATCGCCCCACAACTACATGTCCACCGTTGAGTAATGCTGCAACTGGGAAGTTGAGCCCTAGCAAGGGTGAAATCTTTCAGTATTTTGAGCCTCTGTCTCTTAAGTAATAGTACATATTTATGTGCAGGGCTTGCCAATTTGACGCAGTGCATTGGACACAATACCGAATAAACTCTGCTGGTCTGCTGCCGCACATCTTCCACGCTCAGAAACGCGCTCGTAATTTCCACCGGCATTGACGCGAGCGAGATCGATATTCGGCGTCGAGAGGAGCTTGTCCACGAGCCCTTAGCGTTAGCGTTAGCTAGTTTCTTCCCTCCGTGGTCACCCTGGCTCTGCCCCTACCCCCTGCTCCCCCCGCTCCTGCTCACGCTGGCTGCTCTCTGATCGCACGCACGCACGCACGCACGCACGGCCTGCCCTCTTGCTTCTGCATGGCGGGCTGCTGGACCTTTCTCTCTGTGATTCAGGTGCTCACTCTCTCCTTCCAGGTTCTGCCGGCTCTTTTAACATGTCAAATTCCGGAGACTTGTTCATGAGCGTGCAGTCACTCAATGGGGACTCCTACCAAGGGGCCCAGGTGGGAGCCAACGTGCAGTCGCAGGTAGGGAAACGCTGTGGTTCGGTGGCTTAAAGGGCGTGGCTGAGGCTAGGAGAGAGCTTGTGTGTCTCAGTCCTTAACCATCTGTATATATTCCCCAAACTCCAAACCGTGTGCAGAGTCATAAGTACCGAGCGGCCACTGCATGAACACAGATAAGGATAAGATACTAGAGTTGCTCCCTCTCCCAAAGAAGGCATAACTAAATTAGTACCGTGCAAATAGATTTTGTGGGAATGTAATTTATCGTCCGCTCCATGAGTCACTGGGGAAATGGTAGTCATGGGCAGAGGTTCTGTAATGAATGCTGACACTTGTGTTGCTGAAGACCAGTCGGAGGGGGAAGAGGAGTCCCTCCGCATGGAGGAGAATACTGTATGCTATCAATGACAATAAAAGTACAGTATGTGCATCAATTCATTGTAGTTGTCCTCGGAAGGCTCCCTCCCTTGTGGGCCGGCAGAGTACATTGTGAGCTCTCAGCATTGTGCTGCTGGCATAGTTTTGAGGCCATTGTCATCTACCCTAAAAAAAAGAAAGAGAACCAAATGACCGCAGACATTTTTGGAACCAACGCAACACCCGTCTGCCCCTGTGACTTCATCGCGATGAGGCGTCCGTTGTGCTGGGGGCGCAGTTTTGGCCGCCTGACCTTGCCCCGCACGCTAGAGCAGGTCGGACGGCGTGTTGTTCCTCAGCGAAAGCCGCTCCGGTTTCTCCCGGTAGCGACGCGTCTGCCGAATCCGTGCGGCTCTCCTCCCTCGTATGAATTATTTGCCCTGATGCTGCGGGCGTTTCACGGATAAGCCAAGGAGGAGTCTATAGGCCTGTAGGCCCATGTGAAGGTCCTCTGGGTTGATACTTTGGCAAACCCAGCGTCCTTCTTCTGTCCAAGGTTATGCAGTTGTTGTACAGCTCCAGAAGCTGTTCGGATGGTCAGAGAGTTGTGATATATGGCCACTGCCTCTAATCTGGTGTGGTGTGAGTTTGACTAATTTCAGCACCCCAGCAATGACATTTGAAAAATGGTTGTGTATGTATACATACACACACACACACACATATAAATGGTATGTATTACATACATAGCTTACCGTTAGCATTTATTAATGTTTAGCAGGGCAGGTCGTTTTGTAGGCAGAGCGTATGTTGGCTATTTGTGTGATAGATGCTGTGTTGTTCTTTTTTTATGCCGGCTTTTGTGCATGTGACCTTCACCATGTGGAGCACCCTTTCACAATCACAGTGATCTCTCCCCCCCCCCCCCACCCCCACCCCAACTCAAAATCTTTGAGATTCAAGGCTTTTTTTCCTCTTAACCCCACTTTCTGTTTTGTTTTGTGTTTCCCTGTGTTTCAGGTGGATACCCTTCGCCATGTTATCAGTCAGACAGGCGGATACAGTGACGGACTGGCAGCGAGCCAGATGTACAGTCCGCAGGGCATCAATGTAAGAAAAATAAAAATTTTCTTTTTCTACCCCCCACCCTCCCCCTCCACTTTTTCTTCTTCTGTGGTAAACTTCACTCCCACCGCCAATTATTTCAAAGCCATAGGGCTCGGAATGCCACTTAGCGGGACTTGTCTGAGCTTCACGGTCACCCATTTGATTGCGTCTGCATCGGTCACGCCGGCGGCGGCGTCGGCGTCGGCTGCCCGCGGTAACCGGGAGACCGTAGTGGGCGGGCGGCGTGCGGGCGGCGTGCAGGCAGCTGCCGTCTTAGCCTGTCAGAGGGCATCAGCGTTGCCGCGGCACCTGCGGCGCCATGCTCGCCAGGCCCCCCCCCCCGAGAGCAGTCGGGGAAACAGGTGACACCTACCGCCGCTCCGGGTCTCCCCGATGTCACCGAATAAAGCGTCCGGCCCCTTGACAGTGTCCGTGGAGAAAGCAGCCCCCGAATTCCACCGCCAGCCCCCCTCTAAAAATAAATCTGCGAGCCAGCGGGGGAAGTGGGAGGGGGAGGGAACGAACGGCGGCGTTTTTTTGTTTTTTTTCTTCCCGCGCAGCTTTTCGGGGAACGCCGGCGGCCGCGGCGCGGGGCGTGTGAAATGCGCGGCGACGTGGCGTGTCGCGACGAGGGAAATCGATAAGACAGTCGCGGGGGAAAGCCGAGCGCGGGCTCGGGACAGCGATCCAAGCACATCGGCCCGATCAGGCGTCTGCCGTCTTAATGGCACTGACAGCGGGGGGGCCGCCACGCTGCGCGGCGGGAGGGGAGGGCGGGGACCGCCACCCCACCGCGCTCCCGCTCCGTTCCGCTCGCCGCGCTCGCCGTAATGAAATCACATCTGTCCTGGGAAGAATTTATTTATTTTTTTAAAAATATTTTTATTTTTTTAATGTATTCAAACCCCTTCCCGGGCGTTTTTTTTTTTTTGGCTTTGTGTGTTTTCCGGGGGACAGGAGAGCCCGTTCCTGCCGGGCGGCTTGCGATAAACCGGAGGGAACAGTAACGTATGCGGCCTCCTCATCCAGACAGTCAGCTGTCTCCACGGATACTGTTACCCCCGCGACGTTAGCCTGCTTCCCCACAGCCAAACTATTCAGCTGCACCCCGAATCCAGCACAGCTGGATATATTTGTAATTCTATAAATTATTGAGTTTAATTGTAATTATTTGGTGTGCTTATTTATATGTATATAATATTTTTATTTTGTATTAAACATTGTAGATTGTAAAGCAAAGCAGAAGAAAGCCGGTGAGATCATTGTCTACTTTGAAATCTGTAATGAATTGCATATCATGTTTAGATTAGTGCCTATAACTTAAAGGGGAGCAATCAAAATAGACAATATGACTTCAGAACATATTTCTGGTGCCTTTTTATTCAAGTAGTGTAGTTTTCTGGGCATTGTGATTGATTTTCACTAGTTCAGATTTCTCTAGAAAGTATGTAGTTTTCTTCCTTTCAATTTAACAATGACAGCCCCATTTACTTTGTTGATGGATAGCGTAAGTCTTTATTATCAATTGAATTGACATATATATAATATATATTTTCAATTTTAAAGCAGTCAAGTATTTGTAAAATATATACTTTTTTAAACATAAAAATCCATGCATTTGGAAATGAAGCAACCTATTTTGGAATTGCCATATTTTTAATTCTCCACTACATACACAAAAACCACTTAATGGTTTCATATATGAAATAATATTTCACATTACAAGCTATTTGCATGAAAGACCCCATATTGTACCATCAGACACGATAAATATTTTTTTTTGCAAGTGATGATTTAAAATGGTGTAGTCTGACCCTATTCATGCAATTTCAAAAAGACATTAATTAGGCTAATGATCAAGCCAACGCACGACGCTCGCACGCATGCGATGCAAGGCTGTATTTCAGAATGGCAATTGTGACTTTGAAATGGAGTGGCACCAAAGCTGAACATTTTAAAAGTTTTTTTTTTTTTTCCTTTTCTTTTCTCTTCTCTCCGTGTGATTGCAGACCGCTTCCTTCTTAAATAACAGCCTTTGAAATAAGAGGCTGCCAAAGACCATTTTCAGCCATTTCGGATGGCATGGAAATTGCTATTAATGTCCTAAATGCTCTTTAGCAGGCCTGTCTGGGGGATTTGAAATGGCTTCCATGTTTCCCATTATATTTCTCTTCCCAATCTCCGATGTGATAATTTGCTATAATTGATTCCTCCGTTGCCTGTCTTTTGAGTTTTGTTTCAGAGGGCGCTGGATACATCCTCAATAATGTAATTTAGGCTTATTGTCTCATTTAAATCACTTTTTTTGACAGGGTGGCTGAATACCCCTTTTAATTTGACTTGCTTTGGCTGGTATATTTTAGCATTTTAAAGACATGTAATCTAGTGCTGTGCAGACTAGCTAAATTGCCCGCGTGACAAGGATTTTGGGTCCATTCACTGATGGAACTGGGATGTTTGGTTTTGTGAAGATAAAAAAAGCTACACATCTCAGAATTGGCCTGAATGTTGCAACTCATTATTGTAAACGGCTGAACATTTCATTGATGCAAAAAAAAAAACCAAAACATTTTAATTACCCCGGAAATGCTAACGGTCTCAAATGTGGGTATTGGGTTTGGACAAATCAGAATAACAGCCTTGGATTACTACAAAATCAATAATTTAAATGCATGAAAATGTAAAGAAAATTAAATGTAAGCAGTAAGTATGCCATCACAACATAAGGAGTGAGTGCTCCAACTCCCATTCCACTTGGTTTTCTTTGCGTTGTGTCTTACTTTCAGGCATGTACCCTGGGGATTAAAGCCTTCTTCTCCTTTTCCCTTTTAAATTCACAGGCAAACGGTGGCTGGCAAGATGCTACAACACCCTCATCAGTGACTTCGCCCACAGAAGGACCGGGAAGCGTCCACTCCGATACCTCCAACTGATCCCTCT
Organism: Anguilla rostrata; assembly: GCF_018555375.3. Classification (NCBI taxonomy): domain Eukaryota; kingdom Metazoa; phylum Chordata; class Actinopteri; order Anguilliformes; family Anguillidae; genus Anguilla; species Anguilla rostrata. The sequence goes on from NC_057938.1 coordinate 7,207,916, forward strand.
ACCGTACAGCCCCCCCACCCCCCCGCACACCCCTCCCAACAAGAACCGCAAACACTCTGCCTTGCCAGTGACCCCCCCCACCCCTACCCCCCACTCAGAGTGGAGGTAAACCCCCCCCCCCAGTAACAAAATAGGATTTCCCTTTCTTTCGGGAATGCTGTAAAAACAAAACTGTACACACACACATCTTGACATTGCTTGTCCCTGGGTATGAAAAAATTAGGAAGAAACAAAACCGGTACTGTGGAACATTTGCAATACAGATTTAGTGAGTTCACAGCAACAAACATGTTTGTAAAGTTTTCAAAAAATGTATCTAGACGACCCAGTTCACCTGAGTAATTAGCTCACACGTCAAATGTCAAACGAAATAATGAAAGCAACAGGCAACACTTGCATTTCAGTTTAAATGCTTTCACACTACCTCTCTGCGAAAACAAAACAAAAACAAAAACAAAAAAATTTTTTAAAAAGCATTTTGTTCTCTGAAACTTTGTTACTACTTGGGAGTCGCGGTACCTGACCACTCTTGTCATTCCAGATGGTTAGATTTTAAAGGACACTCTTCCGTCTCCATCCGACGTTTATCTTCGCCCGCGTACCTCTATAGCTGCAGACGCCGTTTATTTTTTCTGTCAGAGTATTTACGTTGTCCCTTTCCCAGAGCTGAAAACAAATAGCTTTTTTTTTTTTCAAAAAAAAAAAAAAAAAACAACAGGAAGAAAAGAAAGTCAATTTGATGTTTTCCCTAGAACAAACAGAGGGGAAATTATTGTCCATTTTGCATGGCTTACTGATGCGACGGCGCGTCTCGATAAACGCCGCGACTTTTCGGGGACGGGGCTGCAGATCGTGAGAGGGCACCTAATGAAGCCGCCAGGAGAACAGGTCCTGCGCGTCACCTCTCACCAGCGTAGTGTGTCTGCTGGGTGTGCCATCCCAGCGTACTGAGTACTGTAGCGCAAGTAAACACCATGCATTAGCAGGGCTTTGAAAGTTTGTTCCGACATTGCTGTCGACCCCCTTCCACCCCTCGTTTCACAATTACTTTTTAATTATGGTTTACATTTTCATATTTCTATGATGGAGTTGCAACATATGTAAGCTTCTAAAAACCTAACAAGAAATTGTGCCAACGTATGAATGACGCACGGCGTTCCTTTTTCTGCTAAAGCAATTGTCCGTCTAACAGGAAAATTGCACTGTTAAAATACCATTAATCTGTGTTTTAAAGTACAAGGCCTGGAGACGCATAGCAGGAAGCAGGAACTGATGAAAGTGGCTCTGTACTGTTGCTAAGACAGCCATCTTTTTATATAAGGCAACAGAACAAAGAGAACAGGCAAGAAACACATAAACATTCATACAGTATCGTGCTGAATTCTTTCTGCTCAGCTGAAGTTCTTATGGACGACATGCGCAGTCAAGTCCTGGTGTGTGACCATAGGGCCTGGATTCTCTCCAACTACAATACGCCTTGTCCTCAATGGCTGACTTCCCTGAAAATCCAAGATTTAACATGTTGTTCTCTGTCTTAAAGTTTTCCAAATATGCTGAGGAATAGCGCTATGGTACTGTAAGGACATGCTTTCATAGTGCTTCCATACGAATGTCACGTTCTCGTGTCAGTAACATAACGCCCATTTGATTAGGTTTTCTCCTATTTTCCCCAAGCTGAATTAAGTTAGTTCCTTAACATGTGTTGCGATTTCCGAAATGGAAAAATTCTTGTCCAAGTAATGAAAGAACTATGACTTGCTCTGCTTCATTATTGGAGTGTTAAAGTGAAGCACATTGTGATTGGATTTAATATGGGCTTGCAGCCGAGTTGACTTTTTTATTTTTTTATTATTCTTCTTTTTAGAATATCTCCCCCCCCCCCCTCGGCCATCTGGGTCTTTATCCCTGAATGGGGCTGTTGAGTGCCGGGTGCACACTGCCTCTTAAAATCAGGGGTGGGGCCATTTCTATAACCCATTCTAACATATCAGTACAAAAGTCCCTGTAATTCCAGCCTTATCAAAGTGACTCCTTCAAAAGTTGCGCTTTCCAGTGAATACATGAAAGGTCCACATGATCGGTGTGCCACATACGAGTTTAAATTTCCAGCAGTGAGAATATGGACTATGAGAATCATCTGTTTCTGGATTCTGACTGGTTCTGGATTCGGTGCACACTCACAATTAGTTTTGAAATGCAATATCACAAGGGAAGCATTATATATACGATTTATCATTTTAGCCAAATGCTGCTGTTAACCAAAACACTTGTGTAATATGTGCATAAGAAAATGATTTTTAAATCATAAGCTGACCTGTAAAAAGTTATTGGTCTCGTTTCTATGAAGTGCTACACATATGTGGACATTGAAATACACTGCTAGTGTACGTTTTGCATCATTGTTCAGTATTAGCTCTGTACAGTACACCCTGTTTCTTTGCTGACCGTTTAAAACTGGTCCCACAAAGTTCCAACCTAAAATCAGACTACTACTAGTTAATTGAAAATAATGTTGTCGGAAAATCCAATACAGTTCTAATTTCTGTTGAAAATATATTTATGTCTGTCGAGGGTCTTGGTAACTGAGTTTGTTTCTCAGCGCATTAAATCACATCTTGCCAGAATCTACTTAAATGTGGAAGTCATTAAGCTAATAGGATTTGGACATTTCTACAGTCACTCTTGGCTCTGTCTATTCAGGTAATACCAGGGCACAACCATCCAACACAATGGCCCTGAGTTGACTTTCCTCTGAAATGAGAAAAACAATAAAAAATAGGGTTTTTATTTACCAAGATTCAGTGGAAACAAGTTTCAAGAACCCTGAACAGTGCTCGTTAACATATTTTGCAATAAACCATCTTATATATTGTTGAGCAGGCAAACAAATCCAAAATGTGAAATCGTAATGGCTGTGTTCCGTTTTGCTTCATTTTGTCACTCTCAAATTTATGTTTATGAAGTTTACTGAGTCCTCTACTGCTTGCCTTCCCTTACATGGTTACACCTCTAACCAGACCATTTCTTTGATACCAAAAACTCCAAAAATTTACATTTGCCTACATTATCAGCTTTATTAACAGTTCATCATAAGTAAAAGTTGTCTTCTGCCATTATCGCCAGTGCTAATGTTTATTGTGTGAAAGTTCTGGAATTCACAGAACCTCAAAAGCATTTATAATTAAATCGTGTTTGTAGAACAACAGGATTAAACCATTGTGGAAGAGATACCGATATGGATTTGATATATATTTTTTGTGCGTCCTTGCATTGTGGTTGACAACACGTTTATTTCCCCATTCATTTTTAAAAGTTTTGCAAATTTGCCGTCTTACCGTGTGGGACTAACACCATTACTTTGTTATTCTCATATGTGAATTAGCTCAAGAATGCTATGTATATGTATATGTGCACCTTTGTTCTTGGTTTGCTTTGTTGAAAAGGGATGGTGTCAATTTTTTTCAAATCATTGCAGCTAAATATTTAATGGAAGATAGAGAGCGGAAGAGGGGGAGGAAATTCTTGTGCGTTTTCCTATATAATCCACTGGCTTTACTTTTTGTGTCCAGTGTGGTAAAAGTCACCCTGTCACGTTGCTGATGAAGGCTTGTCAGTGTTGTTTTTTCGACAACATTAAGTAAGAAAAAATAATGGCATCTCTAAAAACATACTTAAATGCATCTATTGTGAGTGGGAATTGAAGCAAAACCATTTGAACCGTCTGACAATGTATATATATTTTTATATGTGATATAGATTTGAACGCATATGTTCCAAATCCTTCATCAAGTCATTAGAATGCAGCTATATTATTTACGTGCTCTATAAGCAATTGAAGTCCTTCGTAGAACTGCAGAAAGATTACTCATCATTCATTAATTCACAGTTCACACTCAAATCTTTTATCTCAAAGTAGCTGTACTTACACTTGAAGCTCTACTGTTAGTCATACAGTAAAATGGAAAACGTTTTGGGGTGTTTCTCCACGTGAATGACCTTATTTGCTGCAGAAAGTATGCTTCAATATGATTTTATTGCTTGGAGTTGAAGTCCCAACCACCCTCCCCTCTGTTCTATGATGAAATGCTGAAACTATTTTGTTGACTGGGTCTGTGCAAGGACCATTGAAGCAGATCGCCCCTCTCCGAGTTATTTTGTTTTATTACAGTACTCTACACGTTGCCTGTCCAATGCCACCATATTATTAAAAGCTTCATGTAATGATGCTTTCAGTTTTTGCAAAAAATTAAAAAAATAAATAAAAAAACAAAAACAAAAAAAGCTGAGCAATTTGTAAAACATCAAATGTTTTCTTTGTTGCATGTCTTTTGTTCTTTATTAAAAAATGCAGTGTTTTGAATGTTTCTTCTTTTTTTATAAAGATTTCAGAGTGTGAAATCACTGAGCCTGACTTTGGCACAGTTTTAACTTTTAAGACCTCTGCATATGTAAAAAGGTATACAAACTGAAACACAAAACTAGTGTCTTTTTGATTCCAACTTAAAACTCTTGTGTTCTGTGGAGAAAAAATATCAAGGTGTAGGTTTTATGGTCTCTTAATTTGTACTGGTAATGCATACTACAAATAAATAGTTTCTTTTGTTGCACAGTGGTTTTTGGTCTTTATTTTAATGAAGCAATTGCCTTTAGTCTTCAGCTTCCAAAACAAGCACCAACGATACTTTTAACGCATTAATACCTACAGTGTAGACTGATGAAACCTCTGAAATTATGTATTAAGTCAATCCTTCTCTGCACTGTAGCATCATTGGTTTTGATTGAAAAAAAAAAAAAACAACACTTATAAAACCAAGATGACTTGAGATACTGACTTTGAGGTTGTGTAGGGGTTTAACTGGCAGCCATTTTAAGCTTCTGGTCACATGGTCGTGATGATGTCATGATCCTTTACACAACCCTGCCCCTCCACCATTACACAAACCATTAATGGAGTCTCCCAGTGGAGGATGTGTTTAGAATGCACTTCCAAAACAGCGGATTTTAATCCTGCAGCAAGCCCAACTGACTTCAATGAAGGTGAACATTAAGCAGGGGGCATCAGAGGTAATGTCCTGATAAAAAACAAAATCGCATTACATGTAGATATGCATTTTTATATGCATCTAAGTGTTCCCCAGAATGCATGTGATAAAAATGCAGCTGACACTTCTGTAGTTAGGCCTACCTGAAAATCTACACTTTGGGGGTAGGGGTGAGGGGGAAGGAGGGATGTGGGAATCTGAGTGATTTCTAGATTCCAACATACAGGGTAGAAAACATTACTGGAATTACATCCACTGCTAATACTCAAAAAAAAATTTTTTTTTGTAATCTTCCTTCAAAGCCTTTTGCTGTTAAAACGCCATGACAGCCTAAGTGGCGTGGTCGATTTAGTCACTGAAGGGGCCGTGCGATGTAATTTCAGTCACTCAAATTGTCCTATGTTCTTGGACAGTGTGAACTGGGCCAGGGTCAATAGATACCGCAGGACACGAGAATTTACACGTCGCGGGTCTGTCGGGCTTCTCACCTCCCGGATGGCCAAAGGCTCCCCCTGACATCCTAGCACGTTAGCGGCAGGAACTACGGCGTGATCGGCGACGCCCGCTTCTTTACACGTACAGGCAGGGCGTGTTTTCTCACTGTCTTCAAAGGGGAAGGCGCCGGGGCTGTTGGGGAGGGTAGGGACTATGAATCCTCCCTCCTCACCCTCCCGAGACGCCGGTCCCTCCAAGGCACGATTTATGTTTGCACAGCCTGGAAACCTCGGGGAACGCCGACTTATCTTCCTCTCCAGATAAATGAGAAGGGATTTCTGATTCCATTCCCCCAGTCTAGCTCTCTTTTGAACTTTGCAGGAAAGGGGGAGAAGGGAGGGAGAGATCCCACCAACTTCGGGATTAGCGATGGTTTCCAAATGTTTGGAGGGGTGAAATCACAGAGCACGACGGTGCCTGTGGGAGTGACAACATGATCAAATGCAATTATGTGGGAATGCCGTCTCGTTGATATCAAAGGAATTTTCCCAAGCAGCTGACACATTAAAGGAGAGAACTGTTGTCATGCGTTTGTTTTGTAAGCTTTTTAAAAAATATTGTTTTGCAAGCAAGGTAATTGTGTGCATTCATTTCATAATGTGATTTTCTACAAACCGTGTTTTGCTTTTTTATGTTTCCTCCATTCAAGCCCCCCAAGGAATCTTTGTTTTCTACGTTTTCATGAAAAGGTACTAGAAAATAGCATTTTCTTTTTTTCTCCGGTGAAAGAATCTTTTGAGCGAACACCGGTCACCTATTTTCAAATCGGTCAATTGTTTTATCACGATACAAAATGCTACATTTTTGTTACGGTATTTGAGAAAGGAAACGGAAAAGGTTGTCAGATTCCTCCACATAGGCTACAAATCGATCCGCGGCTATTGCTCATTTTTTTAAAAACGGAACAGCTTCGGAAGCGGGGAGTCGGTGGTATTTAATATGTAGAGTAATGCTGCGCCTAATGGCTGAGGGCCGGCTCTGCCCCATACGGAGCGATTGAAGGCTCCCACCGAGCGATCTGACATTTCCACCGCTCTTTTAATCCATTCCCTTGCAGTCGGCGCAGTCCATAAATAAATGGAGTGCAAAACAAAGTGTTTTGTGGTATCTGCTGTTTCAGGAGGCTCACTGCAAAGGTCAGCAGGCAGGGACGGGCAACTGGGAAATGCATTAAGTAAGGAAGATAAATGCAATCTAAAGTGGTGATATTTATTGATGGCCGCTATTTAAATTCCCGCTGTGGCCTATTTTTCATTCCCGGCGAAACAGCACTTTGTTTGAAAATGAATCCGGTGTGCTAACCCGGGAGATGTATGCCCTCCGAGGTTATGGGAAAATTATTCTTTTTTTAAACTGTAGACAGTGTTACTCACAGAACCTAGAATTCCAGGACTTGGGATAAACCAACTGCAAAACGAGTTTGTGGTAGCCTTTGGTTGTTAAGAAGATGAATATCAGTGGTAACATTTGTTATTGAAATGCTAGCTATTAATATGCATGCCTATTAAAAAGAGAGGGGCAAAAAAATCCATTGAAAATATGCAAGGATATTATGCCAGATTGATGGAAAGATGTTTGAAGGCTGAGACTGAGACAAAGCTTCCCCCGCCATTTCTCTGAATAGAATAATAAGAACAAAGGGAAGCACGTGTCGACATCATCAGAGGAATCATTTTAATTCCAGCCACCGGTGCCCACTACCTAATAACTGAGGTGGTTCCTTTGTCACTCATTATACCGACTCGTACCTGACCTTTTGTGTTTGAAATAACACGGCAATATCTGCGGCTTCCAGACCGCATAGGAAATCCGCTGTATCTTCCGCGCGCAGAAGCCGCCCGGAATTCCCACATCAACGCGACCAAACAGCGCTCTCTAAAACCTCAGGAATTATCTGCTTCCCACACGCTCAGTCTAATACCAGTCCAATATCACACCCCTCCCAGCTGCTTTATTCAAATAAATGTGCGTCTGTTCTTCTCCAACTCTGGGGAGGCGGGGTGGGCTGTAGCCGCCAAAGTCTCAGGTGGAAATGTCATCGTTTATATGCATTTGAAAACGGAGAATCGGCCCCGCGTTACATTCGCAGGGGCCCCGCTGGTTCTTTTCCCGGGCCTATCTCACGGTAAACCGGCTAATGAAGGCCTTTTCCCCTCAGCTTTGCTTCTGAAATCATTTCCACAGACAACGTGTCGGCCGGCGGAAGGTAGCCTAGCGCATTTCGTCGCGCCCGCATTACCACCGGCGAGGGGCTTGTGTGGGTTACTCCGCCCCGGGTGGCAAGGCATGAAGCAGACACCCGTCGAAAACAGAGACTGCAGGGCAGGAGATAATGGGAGATCTTCTGGCCTAACGGAGGTGCTTACTGGATAAATTCCCCCAGCTGATCTAGCTGCAAAGGGTTATCTGACGTGAGTCAGGGCAGCCTACTGACAGCCGAGACTCGTGTCACACTCCTTTGTGATGATTGAAAAGACAACGTCCAATTGAGCTCTAAGCGGCTCAGGTCTGGACGCCATGGAAACCAAACAAATGCCTGTCAAGGAACCACCTCTGAAAGAGGCTGAGAGTTTAATTGAATGCGCTTCAACCTACTAATTCCAGTGTAATGTGAAGTTTAGGTAATTTCATATTCATCAAGATATTTCATGAATGTCTTTCGGGCTGGCGTTGGCAGGCATTCACCACTGCGTGCTGCATTCCAGTGAATGTTTCTTATGATCATGATAAATCCAGACTCAAATCATTATCAAAATAAATGAATAAAAAATACATTGATATGCATTGTTTTTCAAAATAAATTGTTTGTTTTCATGGGGGCCATGGAAGTGTCTCTTAAAATGCATTTTAGACCGGGGATGCTTGCCTGGCTGTAATAGCGTGCGATACAAGATCTAATTAATTGCTGTGCTGTGTATCTGAACCGGAGAACAGTTGCTGGTGTCATCTCTGGAGACTCGGGACTTGGAAGCCGATCAAGTTGGCAGCAGCGAGGAACCCAGTGGGATAGAAATCACAGGGCTGGAGACGAGGCACGGTAATATCGGGAGAGGACACACAATTCCGAGGTGCAATCTGTGAGTTTTTCCACCAAGGGTAGGCCTACCTGCCAACACAACTGTGTTTCTGACTCGCGCAGATTGAAGCCGTGATATGTCAGTATCGTGATCATACGAAAACAAACACTTCTATTGGCCTCAGTTGTTGCACAAAATCATGGAACGATGCATTGTGGGATACAATTGTTAAACCGCAGATACAACATGCTCAGTTTTTCTATGGCATTAACTGTATAGTAGCGGCAGAAACTGTATTACAAACAGCTAATTTTAAGTTTTTAAAAGCCCATTTGTAAAGAAATAAATATAATTTGAAAAAAAATCCTTTGCTGTGCTAAATTTGACTTACTTCAATCCATGTCACAATGCCTTTGAGCTTTAAACAGTAAATACTTTTTGAATTTCGTACATCATAACCAATGAAAAATAAGGTTTTCTGTGTTCATGTGTGGGTGTCTTTACATCATTTACAATGTGGCATTATGATGTTTGCCTAAAGCTTTCTTGTGTTAATGAGCCAGATATGGACTTCTTTCCACACTGATTTTGAATACAGTGCAAATAACACTTGGATTGAATAAAAGGCCTGGAGACACTTGCTAAAAGTAAGTAGCATTCTACTGTTATCTCCACAGAACACAAATCCCTAAATCACCCGAAACATGTTTTAAATATTGAATGGGGAATATTCACTCTTATAGGGATTACCAAGGCAAAAGCTAGAGGGGAAACAAGGAAACCACATCTTGCTGCTTAATTCTGGTTTTGTTTCTCTCTTGTGAAGATTGGCATTATCATAACATGTCATCTTGCATGTGTAGGAGCCTAACTCTATTTGAAAGCAATGAAGTGGTCTTCTCTTGAGAGTTATCCTGTGTACTGTATGTTGATGTGGTATAGTGTAGTGGTGAAAGGGCTGGGAGGTTTCGAGTTCAAGTCCCTGGTGGATCACAGCAATGGGACTACTTACAGTGTCAGTGTACGCAAGCTTCATTGCTTCACTAAATATTACAATAAACTGTGTATATTAATGAAGCATAAGCTGTGATGATAAACATGTTGTATCCTTTGTGTAGAAAATACACACGAGCTTGCTCATCTTGTGGTTGGTTACAAGCAAAGGATTCACAAAGAGCAAAAGTAATTAGCTAATGACGAAAGAAACCATCCCCATGTGGCTACTTTAACTGGTGGCTTCTTGGAATGGTATCAGGGTAAAACCTAGTGTGGCTGGTTTGGCGTGTTTGAAAACAACTATACACACATAACTTTTAAAGTTAGTGGCTACTGAGGGAATAGTGAATAATGAATAACAGAAAACAGATCGAAGACAGACTGTGGGTATTTTCTCTGATGGTTTTTTTTGTGATTGATATATTTTTCTTTGTACCATCTACACTTAACAGTGTGCCACCATTTGCTTAATTATGGCTGAATGTGCATGGTTGCTTGTGGGTGTGACTTGCATGTCCCAGCATGTATTTGCATGTGTTGTTCTTGTGCTTGTCGTTGTGGTTGTTGCTGCGTTTTTTGCCATTGCGTTTCTGTGCGCATTTGTGTCTCCGTCTCATGCTGAAGTCTCTTCTAGGCGTGGGCTGTGCATGAGAATGGCGGCGGTTGTCACATTTGGTTTCAGTGCCGTCCCAGACACACATATGCAGTGCCTCCAACCAAAAGCAGATATTCCTCCTTCTTTTTCTCTGCTTTAGAGATGCCCTGGAACTAAATAAACGTGTACTCATTAGGAAAAAAATACTTCTGAAAACCTTATCTGATTTAACAAATATTCTCAAAAACTGTGATAGTTGTGGTCTGATGATGAACTAATTTTGGAAATTGCACACGCGCCAATAAAGATTATGCAAAAAATTACATTACCCTTTTTTGCTAAAAGATGTGCTTCGCCCTGTGTTCATGTGAGATGATTATAGCCATCTGTTTTGTTTCCTCCTGGTCTCTGTATGAGAAAACATTCGTCTAATGTACCACCAATGTTAATTCTGTCCTAATTTTCTTTCACAACAATGGTGAGTCAATGGTGTCATTAGTGATATATGTCATATTATGACATGACCATCGCAGTCACCTCTTTCCCATTTGTATGCCACCTGAACATTCGCAAAGCCTGTTATGTGATGGAGGACCGAGATATTGGTAACATATAGGGTTTGTCTGAAAACAGCGTGTCAAGGCCTGTTATCGGTAGAGCTCCCATTTTGAATTTTAACTGACCTTTTTTTTTTTTTTTGAAACAAAAAACAGGCCTGCCTGTCTACCCAGGTTTTCATTCTGTAGATCAAAATTCTACTCCAGCCAAATTATGTTCCACCTGATTTCACATGCAAATGGTGGGGGAAAGGTGCAAGAGGAATAAAAATGGGCAGTTTAATTTTCATGTGGAAACTATTTATTCCTTGTGAGAAGGGCATGATTAATCACAATTTACACCAAACATTTTCAGTACTATTATAATAATTAAGAGCATTATGATGCAATAAACACCTTACAGCATACTCATTCAACATTACTATCACATTTAATGGTTGTTGAATAGACGATGCACAGTAAATATTTTACATTATACATTTTGCATTTTTGTGTCCCTTTAAACAACATTATTAGGGAAGAAGAGAGCTTGTTGTAGCTGAGGATACATAAATAATGTTTGATGTTTCAAGTTTAAATTGAAACTAGTGTAAAAATCACAAATGTGATCGTGTGAGAGTCAAGTTGCAATGCTAATTTTGAGTGAGTTGTCATGTCTGCAGCACAAGTGCCAATATAAGAGCCAGTCAAGTGCTATAGAACATATTGAGATTTGAAGGGCAGGACTTGAATGGCTGATGTTTGGCAAGACTGGCAATTTTTTTCAGAAAAAAGCAGTTTTGAAAGTAGTTGTAGTTTGCACTAAAAGATTTGCAAAAATAATCAGCACCATTTTTACTAAAGCAGCAGCAGTATCAACAACAGCACAACAACAAAATGACGATGACAACAACAACAACAACAGCAACAATAATAATAATAATAGCTTTGCAAGTAGTTGTTACTTACACTTAAAAATTGGCAGCAAAACACATTCCTTTGTGGCGTGAATCGGGTAGCCTAGTGGTCCAGTCATCACAGATTTATCAGGTTTTATGCTCCACACATAAACTAAAACCACTGACAGAAACATTTCTTAGTATTAGTGGAGAGACACGGGTGACCTCTTATGGTCATTTTGTTTACGGTTTGTGCTAACAGGCAGGAATACTCGGTATCGGGTACACAGTTAATGCATTAGGTTTAATAGTTTTTTCACATTTGAATATGTAGCACTGTTATATATCTATATGTTATATTTTTGCTATACTGCACTTCGTATTTAACTTGTGTTTATTTTAAAATATCCGTTGCCATCTGGGGTAAATTTTGCGATAAATAACTCGACTGTGTGTGATCCCAAGCATTTATGCGTATCCATGAGTTGTGGGTATATACATTAAAATTCTGAGCGTCCACGTCTTTAGTTTACCTTATGAACAACACCTGACGAAAGATCCTGCACTAGGACCTTTACTGAGTGCACCGGAAGGCTCTCAAACAGTGATCCAGTGACACAGAATCAATATGTTAACTGTGTCTACAACTCGTCTGTCTTTTGGACGGCTGCCCATTTTTCATCCCGCCGCGCGGCGTCTCGGTCTCGCGAAGCCGCCGCGCTCGGCATGTTCAGGTGTCGGCTCAGCCCCGTCCGCGGTCGGGCTTCGGGTTCGCGACAGCGAGACTGGTCTCCGGAGCGCGCCCACATCGTGGCCCCTGTCAGCCCATGTCAGACACCAATCTGTAATGCATCAGTGAATCAAATTAGAATCCTCCTCGCTACTGATCCATCTGTGATGGTCTGCTCCACCTGTCAGAGGTTATGTGTGAATAAAATACCTCCTCATATGCGAGGTTCATATTCAAAACGTAGTTGGACAGTGAAGGGACAGGCACTAGGACTATACATATTCGCATACTCGTCACAGGCTAACCCACTGTAGAAAAAAGTACCAAGAGCATACCACTATTACTACTACCTCCATCGGACACAACAACAACAATAATAAAACAACAACAACAATAGATATTTTATCAACGTGAGGTCTAATAGTATTCGTAGGCTAGCCTGTGCAATGAAATACCAGCTGTAGCACATGTGAATGTGAGTGGATGAATGCTTAGAAAGGTGCGTACTGCTTCAAACAGGATGTCACAAAGACGATGCCTTGAAGATACTTGCTGAGTATCAAAGAGACAGTTTAACCTTGAATTTAATCTTTATCGTTGTTGTAGGTCTTCCGTATCAGTATCTCAATGGAATTTAAATGTTCTCCTTCAAACCTGTACAATAGTAAAAACCTGTGCTGTTTTTTTTTACTCTATTGGCATAAATATATGCATGGACAACAAAAATAATAAAAGAATAAGTATGATAATGATGATGAGGATGATTGTAATAACAATAGGCCCAATATATTTTGAGCGAAGATTTTTTCATGTTGCTTTGGACAGCTTTGGAGAGGACACATTTTGAATCCCAGCAGATATTACTGTTGGGAACCATTTTGCAAATTTAAAGCAAATAACTAACTAGAGAATTTTGTTTTCTGTTGATGGACCCTTCGTGCTGAAATTATGATGCACCCTGGAGTGCGTATGCTTTGGAAGTCATTAAATATGTGTGGTTCAAGAAAATTGACTAGCTTGAATTTAATAATGTGCAGCTTGGTCACTGAATCAGCTACTGTAATTATAGTTTGTGTGGCCTTTAGCTAATTAGGACCGTGGCCTCTCATTGCATTGTTTAATATGCTAACAACCACAAACTAAATGATTATAAATAGCTGTTTATTTCAGTTAGTGAGTAGGAAAGAATATTCGAGTATTTGAATATGGCACAGAGACGGCTTTTAGTGTGTGACACTGAATGCTTGATATGGCTGTTTCATATAGAATATCGCAAGGCACAATCCCCATCCTAACTGATTAATATTCATTTCTTCTACTGGGGCATTAGATACTTCAATTAGATTAGAATCAATTCATCAACATAACATGAAATTGTGACTGTCAAAACTCACGGTCTGCTATTCCAGCAAAATTCTTATGTGATAAAAATAGCGGTAAGGATCAGCTTTATCAGGTGTTGTAGTTTATTAGCTGTGGCTTATCATCAGCATTTTTCAAAGGAATGATAATAGGTTGGGTGCAGTGTTGATAATTGTTGCTGATGGTTAAAGATGTTATGTTATGAATATCAAGTATTTCATCCTCAGAGCTTAAATTCCAGGGCAGAGTTTCATGGTCATGGTAATAGGCAAACTGGTGATTTGTTTTATCCTTTAGTTAGTTACCCATTTAGTGTCTTGTTATCATATCGAGCTATTCAACCGTGTTCCAACAATAGTTTATAAAATTTTGAAAGCAAACAAGATCAATACTTATGTATGAACGTTTTATTCTGGAATCCTTCCTGTAAATGTGTTTTTTTTTCTTCTTGTGCTTTATTGTTTCCTAAATGCATGGTTTGAGAGAGCAGCTGCAATGGGGGATGTTACAAATGGATCCAAAGGTCACAATATTCTTTTCAAGGTCACATTTTATTGACAGCCAAAGACAAGAACACTTCCTCCTATGGCGAGAATTGATGTTCAGCGTGGCAGTTTGGGTCTCTCGCTTGACATCTTAGATTTAATACGAGCCTTTGGAGATGCATGTCAAGGTTTCCAAGTCTATTAGGTTCAAGAACCAATGGCTCTGGAGCAGAGAGGGGAAAAAACCAAGCGGAAAGCGGCTCACTGTGGGAAATAAGAGCGAGCGTTAGGGGGGCGAAACCCTCTTCATATGGCTAAGCAGCGGCGGCCATCGCTCATTTTCTCCCCTGTCTTTGTTAACAGGAGCAAAGACAATGGATGGCCTGAGACCCCGTCCGCAGTGCCTCCTGCCCGAGATTTGTTGAAAGCGCCGTTTGTGGGCTGTGGTGAGACGCCGCCACAACGTAATTTATGGAATTAGCTCAAAGGACGGACGAAGGGCGGAGAGAGAGTAGTGGAAGTTCAGCCTCGTAACAGTCGCAATATCACATTAGAATGTGAAAGGGGCAGTAAGCCAATCAGAATTCTCTTCCTGCGCACTGAATAGAGCTGGTCAGCGGTTCGACGTGTCAGAGTCAGGCTCCGGTCGAGCGACCGTCTCTTCGGACGCAGAGCAGTAAACTGCCCCGGACCGTGCAGGTCCTGGAGCTGGGGGGGGCGAAGATGAATCGGCTGTCGGGCGCGAGTCAGGCTGGCGAGATGGCGGCGCCCCCGCCGCTCCCGCCGCTCCCGCTGATCTCATTAGCAGAGCAGGGCCGAGGCCCCCCGCCGCTCGCCGCTGCTCTGGCTCCATGCCGATCGCCCCCCCGCTTGCCCCGATCAGCTTCTCCCCGTTTCCGCCTGCTCACTGGCCCCACTGCACGTGGTGGGGGGGGGGGCTCGACACGGAGCGAGACAGTTACCCGCGAACCGATACGGGCGTCGGATATGGCCAATAAAATCCTGCATGGGGCCGGATGTCAGCCACACTCCCCTGCCCACCCCCACCCCCACTGCCCAAATTTTTGGATTTGCAACCTATGAAGAGTGTGGAATTTTCTTCACATTCACAGGAATTTATTTGTAGCGTACAAATTGCTGACCTCTGTGGTATTAGTTTCTTTAAGAGTTCAGTTCCAGGAGGCCTAATGTGTCATGGGATTGAATGTATTATTCAAACCTTCCAGCTGCTAATATTCTGGCCTGCCCTAGTGAACATGATTTTGGGGACATTTAAAGCTTACAGAGGTGTGAAGACACGAGAACTAGCCATCAAAACGCAGTTAGATTGTAACCAAGCAAATTAAGGATTTGCATAAATGTTCAGTTCTGGAAGTAACACTGGGAGACAGGTGCGAAAGAAATGCTCATTCAAACCCATAACCAGCTTTCAATGACAGTTTAGACAGCACGCAAGATGATCTCCTTCCTGGGAATCAAGTGGAGGCAGAGGATTTACAGTAGCAAAAATCACAGTGGGCCTGACATACCAAGACCTTGAGTATGTGCCAAACCCCTTAGCACACGCAAATCCAATAACATGACCAATGATTGGTCATGATATTTGTTGTGCACCAATCATTGGTTGTGTTAGTAATTTTGCATGTGAAAAACGGTTTTGCATGTGCTTAAGGTAAATCAGGCCCTATGAGTGTTATTATTGTAAGTATAGCAAATCGCTTCATTCACTTGCTTGTATATTAGTAAGGCATTTGTAAGGTGTACAGTATTGTTACTGCTAAAGTTTGTCTCTATTTAAATAAATATCGTGGTGGCTGGATATTAAACCGCTGTGCGGTTTGTCAGTCCCTAATGATTTTGGAGCGGCGCAGAGGGCTGAACAACACATTTGCTGCTCGCTGATCCAGGATCAGCAGTGACTGAGGGAGGGCATTTTGTAATGCAGCCAGTGACAGAGCAAGTTAGCAGCCTGTTACCTAGTTTTCTGGCGAGCTTTCTGGGTGAGGTGAGCGAAAACCTTTGATGGTCAATTTTCCCCTGTGGCATTGTTATCTCGGTCAATGTACACTGTGGGTTTCAGACAAAGCGATACTGTATACTGTAATACTGTGATACTGTTTGCCTTGTATGGCTTCACGGTGTGCATTTATGATTTTCTTACGAGCAATTCAAAAACCGGTTCAATTCCAGCTCCTCTTTTAATCATGGAGAATGGATTTTGAATCCCGGACTGTGAATCACTGCCTTGAAAGCAGCCCGTGCGCGTCAGCCGCTGTGTTTTGGCTCCACTCTGCAGTGGTTGAAACACATTGATGTTTTTTGGCACACTTTTTTATTCAAATCAGTCTTGCGACTAATTTCTTCAGATATGGAAAATCTATGCCTCTAATTAAGGCTTGGGGAATTAATTGGAAACAAAGGCTTAATTTTTCACACCAGATTATTTTACACGAAGTGCTAATTGAATGTTTGCAGAGATTGTCTGGCTGTACTAAATGTCCTTTATTTTCTGATAGATTTACATGCCTGTTTTAAATGTAAAAATGAAACAGAATTAGATTCATAGAGATTTCATGCTGAATACCTAGGTTCTAAAGACATTTTCAGCATCATCTCTTAAAAGGGAGCCTTCTATGTACTCATTAGATTAACACATACACAGGAATTCTGGGATATTGGATGTATATTGGGGATACAGTATGAAACCTGGTGTTTCCTGGTATACCTGATGTATTTACGAGCTTCTATGCATGACAGTTGTAGGGAAGTTATACAAGGGAATACTTCCTAACACACACGCACACACACACACTCTTGTTCAGGCTATGGGCACATGTGTGTGTGTTTGTGTGTACAGTATATATGAATAAGGCCTCTGTGCTGTGGGGACATCCTCTTTGAACCCCGCATGCTGTTCCCACAGTCCAAACCAGGGTTGAAGGATTGAGAGAGGCTGTTATATGGAAATGTATGCATGTTATTAAAATACATAAATGGCATGTATATTGGCTTGAGAAAGTACCGGATGTATTTTTGCATATCAAACTGTGTTGCAATATTTGATAGTAGATTATGATTATGACTGTCTTTCTATATTGTGTGTGTGTGTGTGTGTGTTTGTGTGTTCCCTGGCATAACTTCACTACAGCTGTCATTCATTTTCCAGACAGTACACAGAAAAGAACACTATGGCCAGTGCTAATTCGGCTCTACGTGGGACCAAATGTTATCTGTTAAGAGTTGAATTAACACTGGACATTTTACTGTGTAATAATGGAGTCTTTAGAGGCAAGTATGCATCCCCACAAACAAAACCTATTTTAAAACCATCATTTCAAACACTAGGGTCTTAATCAGATCCTTCTGTTGTCGTGTGCTGCCCTTTTTTCAGTATGTCAAAACATGGGAACATCTGTGGGTGTACATAATTTCAATTTATTGTAACTTATTTTTGTAGCCCGCACCTGTGACTCTTATTGGGTGTGCGTGCTTTTCTTGTTTTTGATCAAACTAGCAAGGGCTTAAAAGAATTACCGAACTAACTAAAGGATAAACTTTTAAAATGAGCATTTCAAAAGTAGCGATGAAGTAGTTGTTAAATTCTATTCTCTGAACCTGTTTTCGTTCTCTAATGGAAGACAGGGAGGAAGGTGAGGCACACCTCACTTACTACATTCACAGATGTTTCACTTAAAATTTAAATTATTTCTATTTCTGTCATTCTTTTTTTGTAATTGCAAAGAGTCCAGTCCAGTTCATATGAAGATATGTGCAAGGAAAAACAGAACTGATGCCTGAATAACTGAAGCCTTAGGTCTAATGTATAAGTGCAGATTCTGAGATTCTGTAAGGACAAGGTGATATTTTATAGCTCCCACCCTGGACAGATCTGAGGTCACCTTCTACACTGCTTCCTTGCTCACTCTCCATTTCCCCAGCACTGATCTCAGATCTGTGTTCACAGCAGGGATCTCTGATTGGCTAGTTCCCACGAGTGAGGGTATGTTTGACATGCAACTCAGGCGATTCAGCAGGAGTTTTGTCTCGCAGGGAAAAGCATTCGGTGTAACGCTGTCCTCTTATCACGTTCCATTACTGCTGTAATGGGGGCAGGGCGGCCATTACCGCACCATTGATCCTTGGTCTTGCGGAACCTTCTCCGTCCTTTAAAAACGTCAAACAAAAAGAGAAGATGCAGGATATGGGCTGAACAGCACTGTAACTTGCAAGATTCTATTCCAGTGATACTGATCCTGGTGAAGAATAAGCACAGGCATTCTCAACACTCACAGCCACGTGTGCACGTGCACGTACGCATGATTGTCATAGCTGGCGACTTGCTTTGGGCTTTGGACCATTTTTGACTTTGACTTGGGGACTTGCAGCTAAATAACGTGGACTAGGACTTGGCCTTGCATATCGGGCAAACTCGATTATACATGTGCCAAAAATTGAAATTTGTATAAATTAAAACATGTCTAAAAATAAACGATTGAAAAATGAAATTATTACGTTGCAATGGGTCCATTTTAGTGGCATCTGCCCTGACCAACATTTCACCCTGTATCAGCGTCGGGGACATGATGTTTGATCAGTCATTGTCACTGTCTAAATAGCATTCTTAAATATTCATGTACACACACACACACGCACACACACACGCACACACTGCTAAATTATAACCAAGGAGGCCCTCTCTGCCCAGCAGACTTTCCGAACCAAAGTCAAAATATTTGGCTCGCGTTCTGTTTGTTTATTTACACGTCCTCCTCTCGCGCCAGCCGAAAAATAAACACCTCTGGCCGACCTGACACCTTCGCCCCGGCGCTTGTCCGCGCGGCGGCCGGATCCCGCCGCGATTCCTCCCCCGGGAGGGGAGGGGAGGGGAGGGGAGGGGAGAGCCCGCGCGGGCGCAGTCGCTGATGTTCTTTTCCCAGACGGCCCGCAGATGGCTGGCAGACTGGGGCTAGGCGGGGCGGGACAGGAGCCAGGGCTCCAGCCGCCTCCCGCACAAAACCGGGGTGGGCACGTGACCTTCTCAGACACAGCAACTCCACACGCGAAAACCCCGCGGTCTCTGACGCGTCTGCCGGGTGTCGATGGCTGACGTGTTTTTACAGTGCATTTAAAAACCCGCACGCTGAATGCCCATTTGTTTTGGATATCTTTAGACAGTGGCATTATGGGTGAAAATCCGTCTCACAACACCCAGGCGTCATCATTTGCGCCCATTATTATGGGCTTCTTTCGGACAGCTTATACATTAGGCACGCCTGCCGCATACAGTGTGCGTCAATATGTTTGCGTTCAACAAGTGCTGCTGATGTTCTCCATTGACAGCTGTGGAAATGTTCATGTTGATGGTCTACATGAAATCTAAATGGTCTAGTACATGGTACAACACAGTTTGTGCATATACAACAACAAAATAGCAGGAGCCAAGAGATGCAGTATAACTAACAACAGTAACTAACAACGTTTTAATGTATATGTTTTATTTACATTATAGTTGTTTGTATGGTTTATAATGACATTAATTCAGTGAATTCTTTTCCACATAGTGTCTATAATTACTTATTTTTCTGATGCCCACTTGTATTTATTGACCATCATTCATCCTTAAAATGCACACATCTTTATTTGTTTTAAGAGTGGAGCTGTAAGCAGGAAACTGAGAGGTCTGGAGGTTTCTCAGCAGGCCTGTGGATCATACTTTCAGACAGCTGTGTGTGTGTGCGTGTGTGTGTGTCTGCGTGTGTGTGTGTGTGCGAGTGTGTGTGTGTGCGCATGTAAGTTTGTGTGGAATGTGCATGTGTGTGTTTGTGTGTGTGAGAGAGTGTGTGTGCATGTGCATGCGTGTGTGTGCGCGTGTGTATATTATATGTGTGTGTGGGTGTGTCTGTGTGTATGTGTGTGAGCATGTGTGTGTGCATGCATGTGGTTTCGTGTGTGTGCGCATGTGTGTGCGTGTGTGTGTTTGCGTGTGTGTGTGTGTGTATGTGTGTGTATGCATGTGGTTTCGTGTGTGTGCGCATGTGTGTGTGTGCGTGTGTGTGTGTATGTGTGTGTGTGTGTCTGTGTGTATGTGTGTGTACACGTGGTTTCGGGGGCATACCGTATGTAGGTCATACAGCGGTCCATATCGCCCCTGCATGTGCAGCGGGGGGCAGTCATTGTTCCGCGCGGTGTCGTTCCGCCGGGACAGGCAGCCGAGTGGACAGGCCGCGGATTTTCCGAGGCCCCGCTCTGTCAGCGCGGTCTCCGCGTCCCCCGCTAATGACTTTGACATTATTTGGCCGGACAGTGGCACGTCTGGCCCAATTACTCTCACCGCCGCTGCATATTCATAATGGAGTAAATATAGGCGGGGGAGCTCGCGCGGTACTGCCGGGCACTGGACGGTCACCGTCGCCGACTCCTGAGCAGTGGTGAAATGCCGCCGCTCGCCAGTCCGCTGGCCGCAGGGGGGGCGGCGGGGGGGAGGAGGCCGACTCGCTAAACCGGGGAGGGGGGGGTGGGGGGGGTCAACAGCAGGATGGAACTGCCACAGTAGCTCGCAGAAAGCAAAAACGGCCCGCTGGCTAAATTTGAAAAAAAAAAGTGAAATTTGCCTCAAATGCTAATTTCCTCGGTTTTCATTTCCCTCCAGTCTTATGAAGCTGTACTGCTAATGCGGCCCAGTGTCTTTAGCAGTCAGGTGGGGGTGGGGTGGGGACTGGGGGGGGGGGGGGAGCCTTAGGTGGTTATTTATGACACGTTTTTACCTTTGTTTATTAGGCCTGAACCTTGCACATTTCGCAGAAGCCGCCCGGCTCCCTGCAGCCATTCTAAGCAGTTTGCTCCCGTGCCCTGCTCCATTAATGTGATTGGCACACATTTAAAATTCTTTGTACAGCTTTATGAAATTTTATTAAACTCATAAAACGAATTATCTTTTGTAAGAAGCAATGTATGCAAACCCTCCCGCCTTGGAGAATGGCCAGCATACCATATTTCTTCGGCGCCTTCCGAATATTAATGCGCCAAAGATCGTTCTGCGCCGTTTTTTTTCGTTTTTGTTTTTTTTTTTGCTGTCGTTGTGTTGAGTGCGTTTTTACAAATGAGACAGAGCAGCTCTCTTGCTGGATTCCCCTCATACATGCATAAACATACATGACCAACGCTTAGCGAGAATGAAAAGCAATATCGCTCTCATCATTTCAGAGCTAAAAAAAGCCGGGCCTGTCTCTCAGGCCAAAACGTGTGACGTTAACTGAGCAGACGTGTACGTCCACCGCTGAGAGATTTTCACCGCAGGTAGCAATGCATGGACGTTCGACGAATAAACAAACAAACAAAAAAAGAAAGAATAAAAGGCAGAGGACAAACGCATTGGCGGTACATGGCGCTGCAGGGGAACTGCCCGGTGAGGGCGTTAGCATTATCTGGGCCCCTGGCGAGATGCGGTCTATCGACGGGTAGCCCATAGCGGCGAGTCAATAACTGCTGAATAGGGAGACATGACAATGCAAATCAACATTGACCGCAGGTACTCAGGGGGTCAGGGGTACACAGCACATTAATACACCACAAGCTGAATTTTCAATCAAATTACCTAATGTTGTTTTCATCGATTACCTGGTTTGCATGTACATCATCTTCCCTCCACCTGAACGCGGAGGCTGCCCCCGCCATTACAGCCCCCGCTATTAGCTCTCCCGTGACCTCTGACCCCGCAGACGTATTGAAAATGGCCCATTACTGGTCCATATGGAGCTCGGCTCAAATTTATGCTTTTCTGCTAGACAAAGTCCAGCGTACACTTACTTTTTAGCTTAACAGAAAATGTTGTAAATGAATCCTTTGAGTAATTACACCAATGGCGCCATTTTTGGATGTGCTGTATGTAAAGTACGGCACTGTGGCGCTTTTACATCTCCCTATGCCTGTAAATAAACTGCTTCCTCAAATTCTAAATACTGGAGGTCAGAAGGTACAGAAATGCTGTGTTATGGGTTTATAAACAACCCAGATTGTCTCCCTAGGTCATCAGACTTACGAAGAAACAAGAAAACAAACCAAAGCAGTCCCAGTGAAAACTAGACAGGTACACACAAACAAAAAAAAAGGGGTCTTAGTCTCAAAGATTTAAAAAAAAAATAATAAAAAAAAAATCAAACAAAAGATAAAGTTGCACAAACAGCCGTCTCGGTGTGTCTGGAGGGTGGAAAACAAACAACAAAGCCGTCTGTGTGCACCGCAGGACTTCCGTTTTCATGTTCCTCCCGTCTCTCCCTCATTACGGGGACCTGCCAACGTACCTCACCCCCCCACCCCCCCCCACCATCCCACCCCGTACCTGCAGCGACTGCGCCAGCTGTCTGCTCTGTCCGCCCCTCCCGGCCCCGCCTCCCATCACGCGCAGGGGGGGAATAAATCTCACTTACATTCCATTAACACTTCTCTCGTTGAGCCCCGCACTTTACTCCAGCTGTACACCGCACCCTGGGACCCTTCTCCATCCAGCACCGTCGGATAAAACGAAAAGTCTCGAGTCAGAACTGGTGCCTTGTTGTTTAAACACATCCATTGTAAACCACGTTGTGCCCGGTGATTCGCTCGCTTTAAGTGATGACCCCCCATTCAAGTCTACCTTCATTTTTCACTTTCATCAGTTTTATTCAAACTTACGTGCTTCAGTGCTACTGTAGGGTTTAACAGAATATTATTTAGCCCGTGCGGGCATATGGTAGCGCTTCCTAACTGTATCAAATGCTAAATTGAATGTTTTTTTGCCCTTTAGCTCAAGAAGGGAGAGTAATTATCGGAAATTAACAGGGACCCATCGTTTGCAAACACCACTGATTTTTCGGCTGGCGAAACGATGCGGGCCTGCTGACTGTACAATACGCGCGTGTGCAGCAGGCCGGGGGCTTGGCGCGGCGCCAGCCCCTCTCCAAACCCAAAAAGCCACCGCGCGTAAGTGGGACAAAATGACTTTCAATAACTGGTGTGTTTAACAACTTCATCTTTCAAAAGGTGGCACTAAACCAATGAGTGCAATCAATGTCTCCGATGACATCTGGCTTTCCAGCTGTCATTAAACTCCCTATTTAATTACCGCTGCCTCCGATGAGCATTGAGGGGAAATTGGCTGCATTGTCCAACCTTCTTAACGCACCCAAATGCTGGATGCCTAATGCGCAGCGACATGGCTGATTTGACGGATCCCGGCCGTAAAAACCGCCGGGTGAATCCACTCGAATAAAAAGCAAATGAGGCACTTAAAATGGCCGTTAATTACCGTTCAACCTCTCCAACTGTTTCGCCGCTCTCGCTGTCACGGGCGAGCCTCGCCGAGCGGACGCGCGCTCGCAGAATTCCGAGCGGTCTCGGTCACGGCCGCGGAGCCGAGTTACCGCAGGTCACGGAGCGTGCGCCAGGATTAGTTTCAGCTCCCGTTTCTGCGGTAACTGACCACCTGATGCTCGCTCTCAACGTTTCGTATTTGAGTGTGGTAATGAAGACCTCTTCCGTGCTCATTATGCTACAGTATTATTACTGTTGCTGTCCTTGTTTGAATGAGTGTTAGGGGTGAAATACACACACAAGGGACCTGTTAAAGATGGGGCATTATATATATTTTTCTACCACAAGAGGGCAACACTAAATAGAGTTAAAATTGTTTTTACTCTCTTCCACAAGAGGGCGATATTTTCTGTTACCTGTTTTTAAAGAATGTATTACAGGGATTGTCACAGCATTACTAATATGAAAGTGTAAAAGCTGTTTTTTTTTTCATAGATTTGCCAAAAGGATTGGTCAATATTTTTTCCTGAACTTTTTAACCCCTAAATTTCCATAGTCCATTTGCTTTTTGTGCTTGCTAATGAAGTATTATTATTATCACAAGGGACTCCAAAAGCAAGGTAATATGTCTAAGAAATGCTCAAATCTATTATTATAGTTAATCTTTTATTATCTTTTATTTATTCTATTGAGAGTACTCCAGACCTCATGATGTCTTTAGAAATAATGCAGAAGACATTTATACTGTGAACATTTAATCAATATCATTCTCCATTCTTGTCCACAATTATGGTGGGACTAAGGAAATGCTACTCAGCATGAGCAAATGGAGAAATTGCTCATTTAGGTTCATGTTTTCCATTTCTACTGTGTTACATGATTTATTATAATAATGATGATGATAATAATAACAACAACAGCAACAACAACAATAATAATAATAATAATAATAATAATAATAATCATTATTATTATAGAAAGCAGGAGTTAAAGGAAACGGTTCAAAATCAAATAATAGTAATACAACTGTGTGACTTGACTGCCATCTAGAGGTATTGCAGCTCAGCTTCAGCTGAAATGCTCTCATTCGTAGGTGCATGCTGAAACTGTTTAGTAGGCTATCGGTATGACAATGATGAGGTCAGTTCCATTCTTTCGCCCTACAGGAGGCGACGCTGAATGGATTACCCGGTTATGCCAGTTCTCATTTTGTGATGCCTAACACCATACTGCTCATTTTCATATTGACTTGTGGCCATTGTTGCTTTTAATAAGCATATACATCTTGTTAGTTTGCACCGTTTTATGCCGAATAGTTTCATTTAGAATTGTAAATGGGCCCCAACCCTTGAATTTTGAATTTTGTAATGCTGTCTGATTATGTCAAATGTATCCAACTGATATTGGGACATGGTGGAGGACTGTCAGTAAAAGATTTAGACCTATATCAGTTCATACAGTAAATCACAGGTCATAATTCATTACAGTCTTAAGTTTACATAGCTCAGAGCACTGTGATATAACGTCCCTTTCTGGAGGCGAAATGTCCATTATTCTGATTATCTTCTTGCCTAAACCTATAGTAGTTTAATCCTATATATTTAAGGCCTGTAGATATGAGGAACTTTGCTAACTACAATTGTAAACAAAAATGAAAGACAATTTTAAGAAATCCACACCCTAAGCTTTTTTTCATAAAGATGTTGACAAAGTGTCAAATATTTAGCATATTAAAAGGCTTTATTCTCTAAGTAACTCTCATCTGTCTGTCCAAATGTCACCAATTGCACAATCCACCTCTACTGAAAATGGCAGCTGCTAGAAAAGTCCTTAATGACTTTAGTGAATATGACTGACAATTAAGCTGTAATTAACTTGTACACCTGTGGCGATGATTTTTAATTTAGTAAATACTGGCTGGCAAGAGAATAAAAGCACGTCACTGATGATAAGGCAAAATGCCAAAATGTATGATTTCACAGCCTCGTCTTCATTAAAAATGTTGAATGTGGATCTTTCAAGGATGTAACAACATTTGAAGCTTTATTTGAAAATATAAAAAGATATGATAATATCCTGATCAATGGTTGACCCCCTGGTGAAAGGAATAGCCTTATTAGACATGATCAAAAAAGACTTCATCTCCACAATTCATTTCAGACGACCTGAAAATCAGGGGTGGGGGGGAGGGTGGGGTAGTGGAACAAACAACAGTGCTCATCATAACAGGTACTGATGTTTCTAGCCAGAACACACTATAGCAGTAGCAGTTCAGCTTACTTCAGTATGTTGGTCTGTGCTTCATTGCTACCGCAAAGACGAAGCCTGTACCTGCCCATGTCATGACATATGATCCACCTTTTCCCAAACCCTGCTGACCTCTGACCCTCACGGCAAACTCTACCCTTCGCTAGCCTTATTCTGATAGAAGGGCTTTAGCCGACATCCTATTTGCAGTACCCATGATACAGTCACCAACAGAGCACTGTATATAGCCACTCATTTAAATGCAGTATCTGTGGGCTTCACAAATTGTACAGAATAATTTATGATTTCACTGTGGATGGATTCAGGTGGAGGAGCTTGAGCAAAATATGAATTTGGCGCAATGCTGACAGGAAGCATGGCCTTGTATGCCCTCTCCAGCTCTTATATTTGAAGCCAGCACGGCCATTTTTTGGACAGTGGCCCTTTCATTTTGCGTTCATGATCTGTCGTCAACTAGCTGGCCATTGAATATATTACAGCTATAAAAAAAAACCTTTAATCAAGTTAGTTTATCGCCCAGTAATGATTAGTGTGACATTGTTGGCTGTAGGCTGCAGCAAATGCGTGTTTTCGCAGTGGCTACTATCATCTTCATTCATGGAGCGTAAGGTTCAGGGAGATGTTTTTTTTAAAAATTACGAATGACTCATATTTAGTCAGTTTCAAGGGCATTTGAAAAACAAATATTTTTTAATCCTTTGCCGCACTGTGGACATGCTGTAGGACCTAGGGACAGTTGGCAGCTCTGCATTGAATGCAAGGAATATTACATTTTCTGTTTGTCTGTTGGGTATCTATAAAAATAAAGACGATCCCAAGTGAATGTAACTTGTGTTAAAGGCCAGAAGCATTATGCTAATCAGTTCTGAAAGAGAGAACCAAGTACTGCAAACACTTGAATCTGATGAGTAGTTAGTAAAATAAAATATGACACGTATTTCTGCTCATATTTTCTTCCAAAGATATTGACATGATACAGATCAACAGGTCTGTATATAGTCCCCTATTTTGCAGTAGTCCATTATATCAAGTTTTTTTTCTTTTATTACACTCGTCATTCAAGTGACATGTTGTATTTGAAAATGTTTTTTGGTATGCTGCATCATAGGGCAGCCATTTTGTATTTTACGTTTTCTCATGAAGTGTAAGGTTTATTTGCACTTCTCTTCCTAATTTTTCTTTGTAAGCTTTGTTTATTATTTTGGAGAGAGAGAGAGTGATGTAATTTATTATTAGGAAGGTGGTGCAAGGGAGAAAGAAAGAGAAAGTAACTCTCTAATGCTGGGATTAAAGATGGAATATTCATGTATTTGATCTCTCTGCCAAATGTCTTGTGTATCCCCCTTGGGCCGCAGTCCTGTGAGAAACTGTTCTTGGGAAATAAGAAGGATGCATTCAGGATGTTATTCATGATGTAAGTTTCTCTTTCTGATTTGCTGGCTTGCGAGCGCGTCTGGGAAGACGATCTAATTGCTATACCCCAGCGAGGCAGAGATCAAATGAGTGAATAACATTGCATTGCCTGATTAGCTGAGCAGCACATTGGTTCTGCTCAGGCAATCCTTCCTAATAACTCACACGGTGTATTTAGAGGAAAGCTGTACTCTCTGGAAGGGTTCCAGCCCAAATTATTCCCCCTGGTCTCTCTCCGCGTCCTGCCAGTACGAGAGCTTGCCAAATTGCGAAGTCGCAACTTTTGTCAGATTAGCCGTCCTTTGTAAGTGCATAGCGAGAGGCGCATGGGTGGATGGCTGTATGGCTGTTGGTGAGGTGGAAACTGAGACCCAATGCAGGCTGAATCCAAATTTTCCTGCTTCCAAACGTCGCCATGCTGACACTGACCTGGATTCAATAAACATTTGCGCTTATTATTCATAATTTAATTTGGATTTGTTTTTTTAATGAAGAAAAATGATTAGGAAAGAAAAAAAAACTTTCTTACATTTAATTAAGTCCGAGTTAAGAACAAACATTGATTTAATACAGGCCACTGTCTTCATATTTAAGATAAACCAGGCAATTTCAGTGACGGACTAAAAATAGTTTGAAATAGATTAATGACTCGTTAATTCACGGAGGGGCAGAAGCTGGAGCTGTGTCCAGTGTTTGAGTTCAGGGTTGAGGTGCAGATTGGAACAGTGATTAAACAGGACATCCCTCACATAACCTCATTGTGTTTCATTGTCTTTTCATGCCTCGTGTCCACCATCTTGGTCTTTGTGCCTGTTACCATGGTGACAGAACACCATGATGATGTAGGGCAGAGGATGCTATGCCTTGTATTATCATCATCATTCTCAGAGTTCAAGGGGTTGTGCGGTTTCAAAAATTGCCAAAATTGCAAACTAAAGTATAAACTCAAACCAAAAGACTGAAGACATCGATGGCTCACTTTTCTAGCCTTGGATTCATATTCTCTGCGGCGGTTTTAGCGTTTAAATCCAGCGGCCCCTCGCGTACATTTTCCCCCTTTTCCTGTGGCTGCAGAATCAATTAAAATGGCCTTAAGGCTGTCAGCCTGCCGAAGATGACACTCGCCGGGCCGCATTTCTGCTTTGTGACAGTGACATCGGTAAATGTCATTTGGGAGATAAATAAGATGCAGGTGTGGAAGAAATAACAGCGGCGGCGTCGGGCTGATGGATTCCTGCTCGCACTCATTCTGCGAGCTGTCACGCAGATGCACAAGACAAGAGGCGGGCTCCTCTCCTCTGTCAGGCACGCCCCACCGTCATCTTTGATTTGGCCTTGGGAAAGAAACCAACGTTTAGGAGTATCTACCGTTTGCGGGTAAAGAAAATGAAGAGCTGTGTTTTCCTGAATGGCACATCTTCGTATGACGGGACATAAATGTGCCAATCGTACAGTGTGGTAAACATCATTAATGAAATGTGCGCTATAACAATTTAGTATAGCAATAAAAAAATATACACATTCCTTCAGTTTTACAGTCTAACGTAGCTAATAAACCTCTGTTTGGTTTTTTTTTCAGTTGACCTCTTATTTAATGTTTGTCAAGCTATTAATTGAATACCAATTTACACTGGACAGCAATATTCAATATATGCTTTGCAAAAATGTTTTTGTTATTCTGTTATAAGAAACAGTGTTCAAAGAGATATTGAACTGTGAATTTAAGTGCATTTCTTTCCTAAAGGACTTAAAGATGTCAATTAAAATCCAGCTCAGTTTCAGTCTCTATATTTCACCCAGTACTGGTCTGGTTTCATTGGGTTTAATGAACTGCTACTGTACTATTCCCACAAGGCAAAATGGAACATGGTTTTTGTTGCTTTGTAAAATAAAAGAAATTAGGAACTCATCCTGTAAGTCAGCACAGGCTTTTTTTCATTGATTTAACTGTGTTATGGAGGGAAACATTATGAAATGTGGAAGGGTGGTAGTTATAATTATTCTATAATAGCTACTTGTCATTCATGAGTCAAATAGTAATGAATGGCAATTCCCCAATTACCTCACAATGAAATAAGCGTATAGAAAAAACTGAATGGGCAAAACGTTGCATTCAGTTCTTTCTTTACTGATTAAAGCAGCTATCCTGCTGGTTTGCTACTGTGGAGATGGAGAACTGAACTACTGAATGCTTTTTATAAATGAAAATAATTGGCATGCAGTAAACCTTTGATTTTTATTTTATTTGTGTATGGCATTAGTAAGTAAATTACTTTGCCATTGCCTGTCATTGAAACAGTCATAGAAAGGTCCAGCAGGGCAGCCATTTGAGTTTTCCGGCTGGTTCTTACATGAATGGTTATAAATCCTCCTATATGCAAGTACAGAAAAAAGCAGAAAAACAAGAACTGTTGCACTGTGTCATTGGGTACATAGGAGTGGTATGTATGAAGGTCATAGAGCCTCTGAGATTGCTGCAAAGTGGGCCGAGGTCATTTTAATCTGTGAAAATGTAACAGAAACATGAAAATGCTTTTCATTTTGGGAGCTGTGGAGTAGCTCATCTTGTTCAGTGTGCTGACACGCTTTGCGGTGAGCACACTGACAGTGCCCGTGCTGACAGACTCTGCTGCCATGACAACCCTCCTGGGAGAGCGGGAAGCTGCAAAGCCACGACCGCACCCCGGCCACCTTCACCACTGTCCTGGGATGCCGTTGCGGCTTTTTAGCTTCCTGCTCTCCCAGGAGGGTTGTCATGGCAGCAGGGGGTCCGTTACACCTCCCTGTGGGGCTGTCAAAGTCAGTACTGGTACTATCAGTATCCCAGCACACAATGCTGTATCTGGGTCTATTGTAAAAAAAAACTATACTCCTCATTGTTATATTAATGGGTCCGTTGCTAGTAGTGGTACCTCGGTTTTGTTATAATGCCTTCTTCCTGGTAACAAAGCATGAGATAAAAAGTGTGGAGTAACAAATACTGAGATATCTTTGTTCTGATTTCCTTACTTTGTGTGAAATTGTGGCGAGCCAGCATGACTTCCACAATAGATTTTAGGTCAATAACCCACAGCAATACAATCAAATGCCTGTTCTATTGCTGCATGTGTCAGGTTTGACATTTGAAGTCCTTGCTCGGAGAACATAGGTTATCACTTGTGCTGAACAGCTGAACAGAAATGTCAGCGGTGATCTCTAAAAATAAAATACGAACTTGGAGCAGCCCCAAGATGAGACATCTGGCATTGTTTACTGTAGTTATGTGTCAGAAAATATGGCAGCCTCATTCCCATTAAACAGGTTGCATTGTAATGTGATGCCGCCATATTTTTTCTTCGCATCTGAAGCTAAAATAAATAAGTTTGCGGGGTTCAGGTTCTCTCAGGAGGGAAGGAAAAGCTCTGAGGTATGGAGAATGATGAAAAGATTTCGGGTCCAAGCTGTCTGCCTCAAAAGAATTTCCCAGCTGCTCAGAAGTGCCATTGTTCCTCTAAACAGGGGGCTTTGGAAAATAAAGAGGTAAATAACAGGTGCCACCCAACCTTGCTAGCTGATGAATGTGACACAGAACTTCAGTATGAATTAAAACATACTTCTAAAATATACATCCCAGAAAGAGTGGTTATTTAGAGAGCATTGGAATTTTGAACACATTTCTCACCTATTTCATACAATGTGACAAATAAATGTTATTAGAAAATAGTAGCAGATATTATTATTATTATTATTATTCTGGCCTCTGAATAAAGTTTAATAAAGTTTGTCTACATAGTTATATATCATTTGGTCTGCATTGTAGCCAGCAGGGTACATCGATTAAAAGCTGAGGACTTTGATTAAATACTGAGCTTAGTACAAAAAACAGCTTTAGAAAAAAAAAAACTGTCTGGAGAAACACTGGGCGTAAACACAACTTTCCCTCCTATCCCTACACTGTAAGAAAAACAAAACAAAACCACATCCTGGCATTACGGAGACCTTTGACTGTCCACCATGGAAAGATACCATCATGGAAGGTGCATCAGTGTCGCATGTCTCTGCTTATTTTCGTGTCCACTCCTCACCAGGACAGTGTTTGAGTGGGCAAAGTGCAGGTGAGGAGATCCAGAAAAGATACTGAGGTGGCCATGGAGGAGCCTCTCCATGAAAGAAATATTGTGATTCAGTGATTGATGTTATCTGCTGCTGTTACCTGCAATGGCTAGTTGGTTAAATTTGCCCAATCGCCTCTCTGAGCGTGTGTGTGAGTCTGTGCGTGCGTGTGTGTGTATGTGTATACGTGTGTGCTTATGTGTATGTGCGTATTTCATTACTTTTTATTTCATAAAAGATCCAAACGGAAGGCTTATAGCTATTTTGCGTTCGAGAGCACATAAAATCACATTCTTTAAATAACACTTACTTTCATATTACTTCATATTACGTATTACCAAAAGTTACTTTCAGACCATTCTTCCCAGATACTGTTCATTCCAAAATGTTTCGGGTAACTTGATAATACTGTTCTTGAATTACTCAGTTGTCAGATTATTATGAGTCATTTTCCAGGGTGTGCATGGGTGTGGGTGTGTGTGCGTGTGAGAAATAAATATGTGGTGTGTGCATCTTTGTCAGTTCAGAACACTACTCCTGGAAGCACAAAGTTGTCCAACAGGACTGTAAAGAACCTGTTTTCCTCCCCCACCTTCCTCATCCTAATTATGCTGGAGCAGTCAGTCTGGCACCGTGTGTTCAAAATGGCCCTCACAGTCAACACCTCCAAACCGCACCTGCAGTTTTAACAAGCAGCTGAATTAGCTCAACAGAGGCTTTATACTCCTACTGTAGCAATCAGAAAATCCAACACAATGTATTAAAGGCGATGACTTATTCATGCATTTGAACTCACGAAGACTGCATAATCACTGCAGAGGAACTGGCAACTGTGTTTCTCCCTGCAACTATGTAGGTTAAAATGCACGGCGTGTAGCCTATAGTGTGCAGTGTAGATAATGGTGTGTCTCCAGGTTAAAAGCCCAGAGCAGGCGCAGAGACTGCAAGGTTAACTGCCGAACGAAGTGTCAGATGTGTTCTGGCGCTGAAGCCATCTCCGGTAATTTGACAGCGCACCTGGGGTGTCACCAAACGCGTCCCGGCCGCTCATTAAACGATGGCAAAATGATGATGGGATGGCAAAAGGATGACAGATCTGTCTGAGTCGGTGGTCATTTCCTGACCCGAGTTCTGGCCCTGTGGGCTGTCGCTTTCCCCAGAAAAAGCTCACTTCCTGAACAGGAGGACCAAGGTTGAGGCCGGCCTGGCCTGAGACAAATGCACAAACAAATGCATGTCAGACGGCAGTGAAATTAACAAACACTCAGAAAGATCCACAAAATATGTTGCCAACCAAAACACGCAATCGTATAAAAGAAGAACACGCTTTTTAATATTGGTGAAAATAGATTTTTCTTTTACATATCTCAGCGAGAAGCATAATTGTCTTTATTTCTGTCTTTCGAGGTTGAATGTATTTGAAATACAGTATTTTATTAAAACAGACCATCTGGCCAATCATACGCTAGAACAGGGCCATAACTGGAGCCAATCAGCAGCACCTCAGGTTTGCATTTCCTCATTAAGTATTGCTGTGTTTATATGAGAGCCTTGTGTATGTGTATAGTGCAGTTCACTCTGACACTAACAGAAAGATCTCTAGTCAGTATGCAGTACACAATGTGTTCTGGAGGATAGCTGTAGAGGGGATTCCCAGTTATATGCTGGAAGCAAATTGTGCCATGTTTAGCTCTACTCAAGTACACGCTGCATGCTTTTCATACATACTTCATGATGGTGCTTGTTTGTGGATACATTTTTAAAATCTGTAGACCCTCAGCTGGGGAAATAGGCTATACATGGACGTGGCAACACCTGGTGAGCACTTCACGAGGATATTCAAAAAGAATATCACGAGAACATCGCAACGAAAAGAATCGGCTGTTTTTCCTCGCGTCTCGGCTCCTAATTAAACTCTGCTGCGTTCTCATACGCAGGGAGAATAATTACACATGTAATTAACGCTAAAGTGTAATCTGTGCGTGATGTAAGTTGCCCTGGGTGATAATAAACGTCTGAGGAGCGTATATGCGACGCACCGTGGCTCCTCCCTGCCGCAGGGGAGCGGCGGCGGCACTTTCGGATGGGTGGTTGTGTGAAAGCGTCGCGTGATCGGAATTAAAAGATGGGCGATGCTCGAATCTGTGGAAAAGGCTGCGCAGATTAGAGCAGTTTACCTGCTGCTGGATGCAGAGAGAGAGAGAGAGAGATAGAGAGGGTGAGTGAGAGAGAGAGAGGGAGAGGGAGAGAGAGGAGTTTGAGACGGTGCCGAAAAGCGAGGCGGAATTTTGATTTCGAGGATGTCAGAACTCATCATATTCTGTCTTTTTCCTCTAACCCCTTCCACCTCTCTTTCTCTCCTCTCTCTCTTGCTCTTTCTCTCTCTTTGTTTGTGTCAGTGACAGGGTGAGCGGCAGAAGGAGGGCCTCGCAGTAAATCACCGGGAGACGAGATGTGACTGATGGTGATCTCTGCCGTTCTGCCAATACATCTCACTCCGGCTCTGTGCCAGAAAGGAGTCTGCTACCATAGCACCGAATTACCCAAAAGCACCTGGAGAACAGGCGATTCCGGGTTAAATTCGGTTGAATTTAAGGCACGAAAGGGTCAGATATGGCAATGAGCAAGTGTATTGTAGGCCCAAATTCAATCGACTGCGTGTAAGGTTTGTACGACGATTCTATTTTGGCCCAAAAGTGGCCCAGCTGTGACCAGCCACATTCAAGGTTCATCACGGCATTTGGATTTTGCAGATCACACCTGAGACATGGTCTCCTCAAGGTCGGTTGCTCTGTGGCTGCGTTGTGGCCGCCAGATTCGGATGGGTTCATTGCCATCATATTCCACAGTGGCATGTGGGTCAACTGAAGTGGTAAATGCTTAGGGTTTGCTAGTCTAGCAAAGCATCCCAGGAGGTAGCAATGACCATTTAGAAACAATGGGCCTCGTTCACAAAACGTGTACGATCACAGTTGATCGTAAACTGCGCGTAAGAACGTTTCCAAGAACATTTCTGCATTCATCATCTCTTTTTTATATGTATTTCTTCATGGCGTTTTCCTTATGCAAATCACATGAACAGGATTGCGCATAAAATTTACAAGCAGCCAGCATCCATCATCTCATACACCTGGGATATGCAAAAAAACAAAGCTCTGCACATGTGTCATGAATCCCAAATTGGTTTATCATAGGAACATTTTTAAGAACAAAAGTAAGAATAATTTAAGAACAGTTTTGTGAATGAGACCCAATATTTAGAAACAGCTGAACCTTCATATTAAAAGTGTAATGTAGTCCAGAAAGTGCCGTGCACATATAGGTGGCTCTCTAGGTGGCCCTCTAAGACCTGACAGTCTCTGGAGCGCTGACGTTTTAACACTGTATGTTTTATAGCGCAATGTAACCGACATTGAACAAATTGGCCTCTGTGTACTCTTGACTGTAATGCAGCACAATAAATATGAACTCACGAAAAGAAAGTTGCTGACCAAACGCGGGCAGTTTTAATGAAAAGAACATTATTGACAGACCGGGGGAAAATATGGGGCTTTATATTTCAGGCTCACTGAACAGAAGAATGGCCATGTGGTGTGTTGTGTAATTTCACTGATTGTTTTGCTTCAGCTGCCATAAATTAACTGTGCACCGTCCAGTAGCTGTAGCTACTAAAGCCTTGTTGTGAGTGCAGTAATTGTGAGTGCAAGTTGTGAGGATGCATCGGGAGAACCTGGAGGGTCCAGCGTTTGTCTGGGAGACAGTGGCTGCTTTTGAATACTTAAAACATGCACCCTTCCTTCCTTCCTTCCTTCCTCAGAAAGATGCTGGAGTGAACTAAGATGTCCAAACACTTATGGAATTTCCTCTGTTCTCATGTCCTTGTTTTCCCTCCTTCTCCTCTTTTTTGTTTCCTTGGAACACGTTCCAATAGGAATCAAAGAAAAAGATGCAAGATAAGGAAATCAGGAAACCTTTGCGATTACTTTAACAAAGCTTTACTCTTTGTGCAACACTTAAATGACACCCCCCCCCTCCTGTGCAGTCTGGTGTCTGACTGAAAGGTTCCCCTGGTGCGTTGTTGGTATCTTCCTACCACTACAGCACTGTGTGTCATACTAAATAAGCTCTGCCATCTGTGAAAGGATCTGTGCAATGCATATTGCAGTGAATTAGTCTGGTTTTTATTACTAGCTGTGACTAAACAGTAGTCTACATTACTCTCGGCTGGGTCCTTTTGTGTCTTCCACACGGTGAGCCCGTGAACGTGTGTTTGTTCAAGGAAAGGGAGAGCCAATTTTCTGCCTTCCCCTCTTTTCCGTTGCTCTACCACAATATGGTAATCTCTGCACAGTTTCACATACGTCCATGGTTTTCTGTGCAGATGAACCATACTGGCTGCAGTTTGTTACACACCCGTTTTTGCGAGACCACATATGGCATGGATCATAACCGGGAAGTGAAATCGAGCCCCCGGACGGCCGGTAGAAATTACCGGCAAATTATGCATCGCTGTTTAGCCGGGTTGGGTACCGCACTGGGAACGGGAATGAGCCTGTTGATGGCCTAGCCCGTGCCGAAGCAGGCTGTGCACATTAGCGTGTGTTGCTGTTGCTATCGGAGACATTCAGCCGTTATTTGTCCTCGCGCTATGAACCCATTTTGCTTGGGTCCTGTGAATCTATTATGGAGCACAGCCGCCGCACAAGAAAAATTACCCCCAAAGTTCAATTACCAGTGACTCTACAGCCCGTGCTCTATTACAGGAGGCCTACCCATCCCAGCCTGAATGCTATTTCTACTGCAATAACCAGGGACGAGAGCAGCAACATCACCCCCTTTATCATCCACCCTCAGTCCTTTCCTACATGTTCTCTGTACCCGAGACACATAGGCAGGGGTGTGCTAGACATTGCTGTCGACAGCCTTTTTCGGATTTATTTTCCTCGTATCTCGAATGCCAACGCATCCAATGTTTCTGAGAGACGTAACCACTTGGGGGGTTTCTGAGGTTGCTAAGAGGGCTCGGTGGGTGAAGTTCACAGATCCTAATTAGCGCTGCCATAGGCCTCAGTGCCACAGTCCT
The DNA here is from genome assembly GCF_018555375.3 of Anguilla rostrata. Classification (NCBI taxonomy): domain Eukaryota; kingdom Metazoa; phylum Chordata; class Actinopteri; order Anguilliformes; family Anguillidae; genus Anguilla; species Anguilla rostrata. The sequence continues at coordinate 7,244,217 of NC_057938.1, forward strand.
AAAGTATCATTTGGGCACAGACAAGGGGTAATCAGGACCCGTGAACATGATGAAGTGCTGCTTGGGAACTGCTTGTTTGGATTGGCAAGGACAAACTCTCTTCCTTATACTGGAGTAGACGCTTCAGTGCTACTGTTCCTGCAGTGGTGAAATTTCTCAGTAGTAACATACCTTAAGACAATATTTGACAAACTAACACTAATTGATATATAAAATGCATAGTCATTCCACATGCCAGGCATTGCCACTGGACAATACGACTAGGCAATGGACCTGAAACTCAACTAAGACATAAACAGAAAAGCATATGAGCAAATAGATTGATATTTCATGCTAATGTGATGAATTATTTTACTGTATAAGAAATTTTGACCGGCTGAAATTATTTACAAATCTATATGTGCCTGGCAACATCCGAAGTAACCTTCGAGGGAAGTGATTCAGCACACAGTGGCCACACAGGCAACATCATCATACACTCGCTAAGGATGAACAGATGGATGTACTCACAGTTAGCATGAACTGGTACCTATTTTGTGTGAATCTTGTTCATTGGGCACAATTACATTACATTACATTACAGGCATTTGGCAGACGCTCTTATCCAGAGCGACGTACAACAAAGTGTATAACCATAACCAGGAACAAGTATGACGAAACCCCTAGAGAGAAGTACCGGTCCAAGTACAGGGAACAACCGCATAGTTCAACCTGGACCCTGGTGGTTAAACTGATTAACACTAACAACGAGAACGGCAACAACGCAATCTATGGAAAAATAAAAATAAATAAATAAAAATAAATAAATAAAAATAAATAAAAATACAATGGTACCAGAGGACAGTGTTTTCACCAGATGATCCTGATTAAATCTTGGCAGTGTAGTCCTGTCCAGGCGCCGTTTCAAGGCCCGGTTGATGGTAGGTGAGAGTCCTCTAACTGGCAGAGAGACCGGGAACGTGTTAGAGAATGGGAGCGCTGGGGCAGGTGGATCTTGAGCGGGGGGCGAAGAGAACACAGAGGGGCGTGTGGCGGTTAGCGAAAGGTCGAGGAGCTCACGCTGCTGCCCGCCATTAGCGAGTCTCTATCATGAGTGAAATCTGCTGACACTAATGGGCCATCCAGCAGATTTATGGGTGGTAACCGGAATAGACTCAGCCTGGCTTTATTCATTTTTGTACCGTGCTCAGCGCATACTTATGTAAAACACGATTGGTGCAGTACTAAAATGAACCTGCTAGATGGCACTGTTGCATTGCTGAGGCTTGTCATGAGAGCGCTTCTTTCATGTCGAGTCAAGGTGCTTTTTTCTGGAAGTTCTAAGCTTGAATTAATAAGAACGAGATTAAAATCGCTCATGTGTTGTTCTCATAAGCTATTCAAAGAACTAGAATATTTTGCTTATTAACTGTCTTGCTGCCAAGATTTCTGATGTCATCAACCTACCCACTATTTACCTTTGTGCTTTTTATACCCTACAGGTCTAGATTCTGTGCATTGATTAAAGAAGCTGTGTCTTTTAATAACATTATAGTGATTAAATAAGATTAAACCAAACAAGAGTTATGCCGCAAAATGATACATATGTATTCATAAAACAGCCTTATAGATAATAGTTTCTTCGGAACAGGCATCTGTTCTGCTATGGCTAGGTAAAACTGGTTCATTAGGGACAAATGTAGGGCCGTGAGTGATTCAGGTTAAAACGGATAACGTGTACTTGACATTGCCGGAACGTCATGTAATTTGTAACGCAAAAAGGTCCCCGGGCCTTTATCCCCGGGCTGCAGTAGCCCACTCCAAAATGCGCTGCGCCATGTTGTTTGTGCTCAGGTACGTACGGTCACTTTACCACATGCCAGTTCAGCTACCGCCGAGCGGTGCGGCTTTCTCTCCGGTAATGTGGTGACCCAGGAGATGCTTTAAGGCGGCTGATTGCCACGAGCGACGCTCTCGTAAAGCTGCCTGCATATCGAAGGCCTTTTTGCTTCGTGTGTAAACGCTACCTCCACGTCCACGCGATATACATTCCTTATCACGGCTTCATTCCACCGCGAACCCCCCCTCTTCGGGGTTCACGGCGGACGAAGCATCAATCAGCTTTTCTTGCTCTTTTTTTTTATGGGTGCGAAGGGGTGCGTGTTGCGTTAACGGTCAAACCTTCTTCAGCGCCCGCCAGTAAATCAACACGCACGGGGGCAAAATGCAATGCAGGTCACACGTCGTAAGGAAATGTCGTTCGGAGGCACTTTCCCGGCCCCCTGAACACGCGTCAGGCGATAGCTTTCTTTTTTTTTTCTTTTTTTTTTTGAAGCAGCCGAGACGTGCAGCTGCTTGTTATTCTGCAGCGGTCTGTCGAGCGTTGCCTGTGAGAAGATCACACGTAGCAAAACAGTCAAAATAGTACGCAGGAGTTCAAAGGCATCGCAGAAAGCGCTTGACGCTGGAAAAGCAACTCTGGGAGCAATGAACCACGATACCTACCAGTTTTGAATATTCTAATTGATAGAGCAAATTCTCTCAGACCATAACGAATTGGGTTTTTAATTAGAATGATCAAGTGACGTGAGTCTGTCCTCACGCATGTCTCGCATTTTGTGAGTTTCATTTTGGCTCAATGAAAATTGTGCAATCACCACCCTTTCACCTGACAGTTACATTCAGAATTCTACCCAAATGACATAAGCAGACCTGCAACGTGATACATTCAGAGCCAGAAAACATGCAGGTCTTACCTGGGATCAAGTACGCATCCTCGCAGTCACCTATGCCCAGCCCTGCTACACTGAAATGAATGCGTAATCAGTAAATGGGATGGTTAGTAGACTAATCTGTAACACTTAACCAATGTGGAAAGGAGAATACTGTTCCACAACACAGGTCAATTTAGCACTGCCTGAGGTAGTGAAACAAGCTTACAAACAAAGTCATTCAAACTTATATTTTCTGCACGGTTGCACTTATTGAATTTTTCTTCCTTGATATAATGCCGCAACCGCATTTTCGTGTTATGCTCCTAAGACTCAAGCGCTAAGAATTTGGTCGTGTATGAATATTGTAAATGTACCATATGGCGTCAGTAGCTTGTGAAATGACTGTAAGGACTATCAAAAGTACACCATTAAAGACAATAGAACACTATAAAGAAGTCCGAACAATGCGTGTATTATCAAATGGAATGGCACAACTGGACATTCCTCCAGCAACATTCCACTTTCAGCCGTAGATGAGAAATTGAGGTAATGACCAGTATCTCTCAGGGATGTAACTGCCTGCACCAATACTGAGTCTTTGTTGCTTTATTGACTCCTGCTCCTGTCCTTATCTCACCCTTCCAGCTGTTTAAGATCAGTGCCCTCCACCCACCACATTATCCTGCTGCCTTCTGGAGTTGATTCTTCCCCTCTTCTTCTGCCCTGTCTCCAGTGTAATCTGTCACTCTGCCTGGTGTTCTCATTTGGTTTCTCCTGCTCATGCTCATGCATGCTCTGCATCGCATCGCAGTTTGGCCCAGATCAAAATGGAGAGCGGCCTGTCCTTCATTTTGAAGAATGAATTTAAATTAGTTGTTTTTATGTGTGCTGCTACGCAACATTGTTTTTAATGTCTAGAAGCAGCAAACAAACCACTGATGCTGTGTATGTACTGAATTGCGAAAGCGGCAGCATTATGAATGTTATTCAAAACGACTAGAGAAACCAGGTCTTATGTTTCATCTTTTTTTTTGGTGTTAAAATTGAATGTTTTCATGTACTCCCTAAGCTAGCCCCTTGGATGTTTTTAAATTGCACCTTTCACCATCCTCCAACTCAAATTTCAGCGTCTCGTTTGTAGTTCAATGAAGACCCAACCGAGTTTCAAATGTGCGGCTCGCAGGAATTGCTCCCCTGCCTGACACCAAAGTGATAGTTTCCCAACAGGTGGCTGAGTAAGTGTGGTGTGGCAGAAGGGGCTACTGCACGACACGGGGACAACAAATGCTACACGTCGGTTTTACATTCACGTTTCTTTGCACCTTTACTAAACATCTTTGTTTCTTAACGCTTATCGTTTGAAAATGTACTGTATGCACTCGAGGAAAATATTTTTATGCTCTAAATTTTTCACAAGGAGTTCATTACTTATTATTGGTAATATTATGAGAATAACTCACGGCATGCAAATGTGATTTTATTTTGAAAAAGACAAATAGACAAATTTGTTTTGGTAATATTTTGTAAAAGCTTCATTTTACGATGTGATGTAAAGCTTTACTGTTAAAGGAGACTTAAAGTACTTTGTACTACCCAGTTTTCATAAAACTTTATTCATGAAAATATATTTCACTTGGAATGGCTATTGCGAAAAATCTTTTGTTTGCTTGTTTGTTAGATGCAGTTATCCCTAGCATTACAGGATCAAGTAGATAAACAATTGAGTTATTCAATATGATATGCAATGCAGTACATTTGTTTAATTACTATATTTCAGTTGCAACTCAGTATATCACAGTACTTCAACACAAGCTTGTAGTATTTATGAGAGAAAAGGTGACTATTCATTCTTCAAACCCTTACATTTACATTTTTCTTCACGGTAAAACTGTTGGCTAAAGGACGTCTGTACACATGTTCTGTGTGAAGTTTTTATAGAGCACTTTTAACTCTAATGGAGTACAAATGGCCCCTACTGGACTTGTATTAACATGTTGGAGTCAATTGGTTTAGCTGGGAATCTCATGATGTATCACAGTTGCAGTAGTTCTTTGTTTGGCTGCAGCTGTAGGAAGTAACCATAGAAACAACAGTGTTCCTCATTGACCAACCGGCTCCCCCCTCTGTGTTTTGTCCCCGCTAGCAGTCTGACACTGCATCTGTTCGGACAGGGATGTGGCATTCGGGGAGATGTGAAGTGATGTGTTCGGCTAGTTTATTGTTTTATTTGCACAATCAATCTGGGTGGCAAAACCATCTTTGGCAAGCCTGTCGGTGGCTCTCCACATCTCATACACCGCTGGACACCTTGTTTAAGAGGCTCTGCTCAAGCAAGTTCTGTCTCAGAAATCTGTCTGCTCTCATACGCGCACAGAATATGGAACGGCTGAATTGGAATTCTGTGCAAACCCACTGATCTTTAGGATGCACGGACTGACTAATGTAATGGACGTCATAAATAGGTTGGATCATCAGTGTAGAATTTTGGATAGCATTACTATACCCTAAACAATATCAGTTGTGCGCACAGACCACCACAGTCAATAGGCTGCATGACAGCAAAGCAAAAATGAACACACACTTACTGACTGTGTCAGAGCATCTTACAACCTTTCTCCTACATGCTGAAGGCATGGTGTTTGTGTAACTGCTAAAAAGCACCTGTTTCATTGAACCTATGACAGGTAACAAAATGTTTAAAATACATTTTCTGTGTAGTTTCAGTATTTATCGGTAGACTTTGTTATTTCCTTGTGTACATACATGCACATAACCTTGCATAGTAAATGTACATTTTTTATTCTCAACCATTTACCTAATCTTGTATATGTATGAAAGACCATACTATTCAACATAGCATAAAATAAAACAGAATTGCAAAATCCAATTCTTGAGAATTTTTTAAAAGTACAGTTGTATTATTTAAAAAATGAAATCCTTGAATTATGTTTAATTAATATTTCATCAATACATACCTTTTATGAAATAATGTGATTCATGTCAGCAGTAATTACACAAATGCCAAAAGTAGGAGTTAGTGTCCCTAAGCTGGTGGGCTGCTTTTAGAAACAGTTCTCAAAGGGGTATGTTCTCTAGTTCCACAGGCATGTACAGCTGTAATGCCTGAATCAAAGCTTCAGGTTTATATATTAGACTTATTCATTCTTCATTTCATAATATAAACGCCAAGGACATGTTGCGTTTTGCTCAACTACTGTACAGTATGTGGGAAGGGCACAATTCGGCTTGAAGACGTGTTTGTTCGGGCTACAATAGTTTCATCTGTAATAACAGCCACAGAGACTGTTATTATGTTGTTTTTATTTCGGTTGATTTAAAATAACTTGTTAATGCTTTTAAAGCATATCTCAAAATGAAGTTCCTTTCGCAGAGTGTAGAGCAAGGCCGGGCAGGCATGCTCGACCTCTTTGGAGAAATCGATTGCGGAGGCCCGGGCGGAGTCTATTATGGATTGAAAATCAATTTCTTTGTCTTGTTTTGATTTGGGAGAAGTCGGGAGCAAAGATGCACAGGAAGACCTGTGTAGCTTTCAATCACTTGGTCAGGTGCTCCGTGCTTTGTCATTGGCCTCTATGTCATTTATGTAGCAGTTTTTTTCTTTTTTCTTTACTAATACAAATAGTTTATAAAAAAAGACCAGGCAGGCACAGGGCTGAGAGCAAAGAATTGTGGTTTTTATTTTTCACGACCAAAATGAGCAGTTATACTAATCTGCCTATTGGAGTGCATTGATGGCAAAGGATTAGCATGATTTAAATAGTTATTAAGCTCATTTGTCAGTGATGATCGTGTTTTAAGTGGATCTATTGTGAGGACATACAGGCAAAAATGCAGCAAAATCTTGCTCAAGATTACCATGGCCGGCTGTTCACACTCAATCCATAACTCATCGTTAACATTTCTGGGATACTCTTTCTTGTGTCTGTACATCTCAGTCATGAGCCTTAATCCATTCAGTAGATAGAGTAAATTGCCTTCTGAAACATTACTAAATAATACTGTACTAAATAGTTTCTGCTAAATATTTTTTGTGTACATTATTTTCCAGTTCAGCAACCAAATACATATATGCCATAATATAATTAATTATAATATAATTCATTTTGAATACACAAACAAGAAGTGACTGAAACTTACTACACTATATAATGTAATATTGTCTGCCATCCCAGTATTAATTATCATAGAAAACCAACCTGTTTAAAGAAATGTGCAAAGCTAAAATAACAGTTAACTGCAAAGTCACACTCAATGAAATAGTAGTTTCAACATGCAGAACTCGGTTCATGTGAATTGGATGGTCTTGGTATTGTACGCAAAACAAAGGACTATTGCTTCTGAAAATTTCAGGAAATAAACTTAAGGTTAATAACACATGCAGGGAGAAAAACACACTGCCGTAAATATTATCTGAAGAATCTGATGGCATACTGAATATCTTTCTGAGCTACAGTATAAAAAGTAATTTTAAAGCATCTTTTTTAGTTCTATGCTGCAGAATTGCAGGGGATCTGTTGGAATTCTCTACAACAACGTCAGTGACTATAATGCTTTGCTTTTACATATGTATTCATCTCACACTGCATGTGACATATCTATGCACCCACTGTTTCTATAACCTACTGCGTCCAACGGGATGAAACCTGTTACGTTTGAATGTGTGTGTTCCCGATAAAGCCATTCATCCCTGTGCAAGATTGCTTGTTTCACATTGTTTTGGCTACAGGACCCGCAGGCAATCCTGAGATTGGCTTCTCTCCTTGCACTGTATATGTAGATACAGAGAGAGCTGGCCAAGCCAATCTAGTTGACTTACTGGCCATCTCAACCTCAACGCTTCCTCTGGGCTTTGCCTCATTTTGCCCCTACCGACTCTGCTTATGAATGTGTTATTGCAGTGAAAGGACCACCCGCGACTGTGCAGATGAACTGTTAGCCCTTCCATAAACATGTTCCGTGTTTCCTTTCCCTTGACGTCTTTCCAGTTAAGCTTTAATTTTGGCAGCGGGACGCCCACTTCCAGTGTCTAGCGTAGAATGAGGCTGGAGATCTGGAGCCGGGAGCAGAAGTAATCACATTCTTCCCCCTAGCTCAGCCCCCGTTCTCGCACGAACTTCGATTCCAATGTTGATTTGTATCCTGTTGCAGCTTCGGCGTACCCCGAACATAATTTACGGCCTCAAAAATGTTTTTCTCCGCTATTAACTGGGCCAGACTTGTTTACTATTCGCGAAATAATCTACAGCCATTTCTGCTCCCGTGCGCACTGTCGGGCTAGCAGTATTTTAGGGTTCCCCCCCATTTCTGTTTATATTAATCGTGCCGACGCGGGGAAAGAGCCTTTGGATGTGCTGACGAGTGAGTTTATACAAAGTTGCGCTTGATAATTTTGCCACCTTCATTAAAAAGGCACTTAAATTATTGGCTTGTGTGTATTTGTAATAAATAATAAGGCCCGGAATGAAGTGATTCGTCTTTGAAAACGTGGTAATTTGTGGGTTTGTTTTTCCTCTTGTGAATAGCAAGCGCAGCAATCAATATCGATACAAATTTTCACTGAATGGCAGTCTGAGGGAGCAGAAACATCTCAGACAGAGACCATATATTTTATTTTAAATGGTTCATTCCTGCCTCACTGGGGCTCTGCTCAACTATTACTGATTTTATCAATGAATGTCATTTTTACCGCTGAAGTACAGGTGTCCTTGCGATAAAAAATAATAATAATAATTTCAGTCCTTCTGTTCTGAAGATTTGACAGGTTGAAGCTTTTTCAGTCAAAGGACTGGATTCAATCAACAGTTATCCTTAACTTTGACTTGCACATCAATGCAAATTAAAAAATTTAAATTTTATATTTAATAAAAATAAATGTGTCCAGACGACCTTCTTCCAGAACTCATTTAGATACTTCTTTGCAAACTGTAACATGGCCATCCTGTTTTTGCAGCTAACTACTGCTTTGTATCTTGCAGTGTAGCCTCTGTAGTTCTGTTCGTGAAGTCTACTGCAGACAGTAGTCACTGACACATCCACGACAGCCTCATGAAGAGTGTTTCTGATCTGTCGGAAAAGTGTTTGGAGGGTGTTTCTTCATTATGGTGAGAATTCTTCAGTCGTCAACTGTGGAGGCCTTCCTTGACATACCAGGCCCTTTGCAATTACTGAGCTCACCAGTGCTCCCTTTCTTCTTAATGATGTTCCCAATTGTTGATTCTGGTAAGGATGAGGTTTGGCCTATGTCTTTGACTGATTTTCTTCTCATTTCTGAGCCTCATAATGGCTTCCTTGACTTTCAATATCACAGTTCTGGTCCTCATGTTGACAAACGCCAATAACAGATTGCAAAGGCAATCAAAAACCTATAATCAAGTCTTGATACTGAAAGCTCTCTTATACCTGCACTAAGGAAGCAATTCAACACACCTGACTAATCAGAAGCCATTTTCAACATTACGGTGCCCTGAAATGGGGGAATATGTATAAAAAGTGCTGTAATTTCTACATAGTGAAACCAAATGTATAAAAATACCCATTAATAAAAGCTGGGAATGTGCACTTCTACCACACGTGAATGGTTTGATTACAAAATCTAAAACTGTGGAGTACAGAGCCAAATCAAGAAATATTATGGAGCTGACTGTATATAGATGTATAACATCTGAATTATAAATGAGAAAAATAAGGAATCCCTTTGCTCTCTGATCCTCTGACACATCATTGGCAGCTGTACCTTTGAGAAACTTCTTCAAGGTGTATTATTGAAGCGCTAATGTAATGGTCTCAGAAATTTAGACAAAATCTCATCCTTGTTTTTATATAAAATGGCACACTGGGTAATATGCTAGTTTCAAAATGATAAATGGAGCACTTCATCACAGATGAACGGGCAGATAAGGATGTGTCTAATATCTTGTTCCGACACAGCACAATTCACTGCTGTTTTAAATTCCAGTTTAAACAAAAAAAAAAACTGAAAAAGGGATTTAAACCACTTATAAGCAGCTTAGCCCAATTTAAGTGTTTCAAAACACTTTAGTTTAACAGTGTTTGCTTTCTGTTTAAGTCACCGTCACATTAGCAACTTGCAGGGATTTTAATAAAAATGTCTTTCGTCTCAGGTCTACAACGTAGTTCCAGTTTCAACATTAATTTGAAAATAGGCTAAATGTGTTGGTGTGTGTGCGTGTCAGTCCTGTAATCATTTTTATTATTACACTTTTATTAGACTTGGGGTTTACTTGATTTGAGTCAAGACCGACAGACAGCTGCCACAGTCAAGAACGTCACGTAGTACATCGTCTTTGATCAGAGTATTACAGGCCTCTGTCTGGCACAAGATGAGATGTGAGTCGTTTCTGTGAGCTATGGCTACTTAAGTCTGTGTCCTGTTCATTCTCCTCACATCTGCTCTCCATTAAAGTTGAGACGCTTTTTTTTTAATTGCACCGAACAGAAGCTCTGACTTCATCTCATTAATGCAAGTCTCTCAATAAGCTAGTTGGGTTATTCAATAGCCCCTGATCCATGCCTTGTCAGATTATGCTGCCAGGTAGAGAAAGCTATTGCATATATTTGATTGGTCCAGTGTTCCTGTCTGACATGCTCTCTGAACTAATTATGAAAGCAAACTTTTGTTACTTTTATTGCATGATATGATAATAGAATGTATGTGTCTGTCTAACACTGTATTTTATAAAAAAAGATGTTTCTGTCTAACGCTGTTTTTTATTTATTTTTTAAAAGCTCCCATTTCTCTTTTAAATATTATATTAGAAATAGTTTTAAATGAATGTTGCGGAGCCTGCCATTTTGAACGAAGGGAGCCTGCTACGGGAAATGAATGCTATGCTGTGGCTCTCCGCGTCCTCCGCCCCTCTCTCTGGTCACCCCCGAGGCAGCCGATAATGTTGGATACCTGAAATGAGGACCGGAGGAAAAGAATGGCTCTAATCAAAGGCTGAGATGCCTTCGTGAGACAGGAGGCACAGTAATGAATGGGGGCTCCCTGGCTTTGCTGAGGCAGCTTGAAAGACCAGGCTGAACTGCAGAACTGCAGTTGACTCCTTCCATCAATTCTCACCCTTAGGCCAATCCAATGGAGACCGTTGTATCTGCTTAATTTCCCCTCCAGACCCCCCCCCCCCCCCAAACAAACAGTGCTCTGGCACATTTTAATGACTGTAAAGGCAATGCTAACGTAAGGTTGTCCGGCTGTTCACACTGTTATTTTCAAATCGACACCATTTACAGCCTCAGCCAATTTCAAGAATTTCCTTTCCCATTTTCACCAATACTCAGCCTCAATCTCAATCTGCTTGACACACACACAAACACATACGCATGCACACACACACCCACACACACACATGCTTATCGTAGCATATTATTATAGAAAAATATGAATCTGAGAAAATTGCACTCTCTATCGAGGAAATGGAGCAGTCATATTTTCCCTCATGTCTAATGATCTTGGTCGTGAGCCAGTGAAAAGGGAATGGAATACAAATAAGACCAAAGTTTAACCAGCCTTGGAGGCTAATTAAGATTAATGATGAATAATTTTAATGAGGAATATTTTGATTTAGACGAATTTATATCAAGCAATAGATATTATTGAAGATGAGTTTTAGTTGGTACTTTTGAATGGTCATTGACTAAGTACACAGCCAGACAGCCATCTATTTAAGGCACTTTTAGTCATCAAAGTTAATGCTACTACTGTCATTGGTTTTGTGTAACAGTGGACTAGCTGTATTTAACAACAACAAGGGGGAGAAAAAATTAAAGTATGTTTTAAAGCGAACATTCACAAAATCACAAAAAAGTAGAAATTGTAATGGTGAAAAATATCAAGTTCCCTTGGATCCTGCACCAATGAACACTGGAATTATAGATAGAAGGATGCTGGGGAATTTTTTTGTCTTTTTCCTCAAAACTGGCTTCATTGGGGTTCTGTCTTTTTCTTATGGATTTCCGGTAGAAAACATCCATTGTGAAACAATGTGTGACATTTGATTGAGCAATTTATTGATAAATTGCTACTTTTGTTTGTTTGATTGATTAATTGATTGGTTGATTTTCTGACTGTTTGGTTGATTGATTTTCTTTTGTCCTCGAAAACAGAGATCTATCATCATAAAAAAACAGACCTCCTCAACTCTGACTCTCTTTCTCTCTCTCTGTCTCTGTCTCTCTCTGTCTCTCTCTCTCTCTCTGCCACTGCCGGCATGGTCGAGAGAACCGAACCGGTGGTCACCGTCTCCTGGGACGGGTGAAACCCCGCTCCCCCTGCAAACGCAGAAACCTGAGAAACCTGAGCCGGACCTCATACAGCCCGACAGGGAGCCTTGATTAAACGCACCCTTCTCTAAAAGGGCAAACGCATCCAGGTGACGCGTCGTTCGCGCTCGCGCTCGCTTTGCGCAGGTGACACGCGGAGATCTGAGAGCGGGCGATTAGCCGGGCGCGGCCGCAGCGGGTGGCAGCGCGGCGCGGCGCGACCGCCGACGGTAGGAGACGAGCGGGGGGGGACGCGCCCCGCGCGCCGCGCTCCTGATTAATGGCGTGCCGTATTTTCCCGGTGACTCCGTAGCGTCACTTTGAGCCGAAAAACCCGCTCGTTTGGGAGACACTGCTATTCATCATCCGCTCCGTATTTCGTCTGACTAATGCCGTGCGTTAATTACTGTTGCGGAACCTGGCCGCGCAGGCCTACGCCTTTTTGATCTGACGCGTAATCCAGCTGAACCAAAAAGAGCTCAACATGTGCGCTGGAGCGCGAGGGGTAGAGAAGGGGAGGAAGCGTCGTTACTGAGCGAATGGGTAAAAGTGGCACTCGGCTTGGCGACACGTATGACGCGCTGTAAATCAGCCACTCTATAGTTAAATGATATGAAGGTGTGCCACACCATTGGTTTGCTGAACCGTGCAGCGCTGCTTTGGATGTGAACTGAGGTGTGAACCACCTCTTACAGGGGGTCTCGACCTCGGTGAAAAAAAAAACACGGATCGTTTGCGTTTTATAAGCTAGAAACTGCTGGCATTGAATTTAATGCTTTTGCATTTTTCCTTGGTGATGGATTATAGCAATTACACATTGACTGCAATTACGAAATTGATTCCTTAAATGATATCGACTGAATCATTACCGCTCTTAAGAAATGCATGAAGCGGAACAGTGGGAAGCCTTCAAACGATATTGGTCTCGCCTCCTCTTATCAACCTGGTCTAACCATCTCGACTCGCTCTTGGTCTTTTATGTGACCAGACATACAAGGGGATGAGTGACTGCCCCGATCTGTGTCAGAGTTCAGTCTAGACAACAGGGAGATCCTCTATTTACAAGGATTTTTTTTCTTTTCTTTTTTTGGGAGAGGGGGAAGAGGGGCGGTGGGGATTCTTGTTAGCAAAGAAAATGAAACTACTCATTATTTAGAACATTTAGAAGCTTAACATAAATTTTAAATACAGTTTCAGCACCTGACTTGCCAATCAGCTGTACATTCAGCTTTGAAATATTGCTATTGATGTCTGTGTTATCAAGTGACATCTCCATTTCTAAAGAATGACCAGAAGAAAACCCCCACAAAAAAAACAACAACTTTATATTGTAATCTACTGATATGGATTGACAAAACAGAAGACTGTAATCCACTGGAGCAGTGAGTAGTGTAATTGCCTTACATCATGACGTTGGTCATAAATCATAATCGCCGCCCTGTCTGCACCTAATTACCGAGACCCAAAATTTGTGCATGCCTGCGCTTGTCGAATCCGTTCAGTTAGCACGCTAATTTGTTGGATTTTTACCATTTTTCATCCCAATCATTCTCTGTATAATCAACCGTTTCGTCCGTCAAAACTTGCTTCTTATGTGTTCAACTACAGTGGCTCTGGAAGATGTACGATGGGTTTGAACTGAATTACAGGCTGTGCATCCAAGTTGACAAAAAAAAAAAAAAAAACTTTAGTCAGAACACTTGGTTCTCAGATAATAAAGAAAATGAATTCCAAAAATCTGGATTAACAGCTGAACTTGTGCTACAAAGACAACATAAATTTTGTTATCAGAGACTCATTAATTTTTCCTGTCATTTGACACATTGTTTCCTTTGTAACTCATTTATTATTGTTATGTCACAAATTGATTTTGTTGAAATTAATTAAGCTTTAACACTAACACTTGTTAAAGTCAACTTGACAAAGTGGCAGGTATGATTAATTCCATCACTGTCAAGGAAGATTAAAAATAATATCCCTCTTATAGATGTATTTTCCTTTCAGACCTTATAATGTAAAGCTTCAAAGAATCTTGTTTTTCCTCAGTTGTGAAGCCCTGGGTCTGTACAGGCAGAGAAGCAGAATTAGTCAGGTTTTGTATGACATTTAAAATAATGAGGCTGAAAAGTTATTTTAAATTTGGCAACTGACCCTTCCAACTGACAATCCTTGTTTGAAAACACAAAACAAAAAAACAAAAAAAAACAAGACAAAACAACAACAACAAAAAAACTGGGATATCTTCAGTAAATGTACTCTGTGTTGGACAAAAGAATGATGAAGCAATTTGTCATGTGCAAGGTACAGTTTAGTTTACACGCATTTTATATTATGTCAGCCATGAAACAGTGCAGTTTTGAAGGCTCTATTAAGGCCTAATGTCATATTATTATGAAAGTAACATGATTTATGAAAGTCATATGCAGTTACATACAGACTATGTAGGCCTATTTACATAGTAATACAGCCCAGAGTTGAAATTTGCATCTGCAAATGAAAAATAATTAATATTGAAGACAGATATTTGTCTTGTTATGCAGACTTGAGGCCAGGAGTGGCTGGTACCAACACAAAGCTTGGATCCCATGCTCCAAAAGCCACTAGGCTCAATGCTCCGAAGACACTGACATCTTCCCACAGATAAATGAACATGTTGTGTGTGCCTTTATAATATACAAACACAGTCCTCAACTCATTTACTTAAATTTGAACTACTATATGAACCAGTAGCAGTATGCTCAGGAAGGTATTGTATTAACAAGTTTCACCTGATACAGTTAATTAGTCAGTTTTAATATTGAAATGCATCTTTACTTCTTTTTTAAGTTCTATCAAGTAGCTACAATAACATGTAATGGCTAACAAGGATGAGGATTGTTATCTTCAGGTGATAGAAACTATGTAAACATAATTTAAGCTGTTGTGTTCCAAGATCATACACATTCTTTAAAGACAACATCAGCTCACACCAGTGCAGGTGTGTGCTTAGCTTCGGAAGATTATTTTCAAACTGATAATAAGTAGGCCTACAGGGACCACTGTAAACTGAATAACATGAAACCTTTGACAAGCAGTATTATAGTCCCAGTTGTGCTCTGATGCAGCATCAAGAATCAACAAGAAATCTGTATATTCAAAACGGCGAACAAAAAACGAGAAGTTGACATCTGTTAATTCCACGCTTCCGAAACTTTCGTTGACTTTACGTCTGTCGCAGATCCTCCGACAGACGCAGGCTTGTTAATGGGCTGTGCTCATTATTCTCTCCACCTCCCTGTGACACCACGTCTCTCCGCCTCAGTGTCTTCACATCCTGTGTGCTACAGATTACAAGGAAGCGCTTTGATCTCCGACGGACGAGCGTCGGCTCCCACAGCCCGTTGCGTTAGCCACATCCTCACCTTGGCAGTGCTTTCAATTTGCCTTTGTCGCGTCCCCGCACCTGAGCCTGCGCTCTGCTTGAAGATAGCTCACATCCACAAAACACGACTTTGTTCGCTTTAAATTCTCCATACGCTAAAATGACATCATATTTTCTCTCCTGGACTGCTCATATATATATATATATATGTTTATTGCGCTGCCTGCAGTACAAATACTGAAAATGTAGAATGAATCAATTGGATAATTACATAAATACATACGTACGGAGACCTCACAGTCTTATGGCCATTGTTGACTATTTTGATGAAGAGAACCTGAGCAAACAATCCCAGCATTCTCTGCTTCTCCAGAAAAGCAGCATGCAAATAGCCGTTAAATTAAAGGCACATGAGGATTCACAGTTCAGCTGCTGTACCATGTGATCACGGAGCCAATTTACTTGATCACATTGTATTCACAGAAAATCAAGCCTATTGTGTCCAGCTTCCCATGTGAATTCTAGTGATTGTCCTTTAGAATTATAATAATAATTTTCTGGCCAGGAAAACACAATGTAATGTGAGACAAACAAGCAGGGTTGGCCAGGCAGTGCACTTCACCTGACTTTGCCCCCCCAACGTCTGTTGATTGTTTTTGCCCCGTGTACATTTTTTTCCCCGTCCTAACATTCACACTGTTCAGTTTTAAGAGACTGTGGCCGTGCATATCAGGAGAGTTCAGAGACCTCAGCCGTCATCCGCAAGTGTGCATTGAATTCTGCTATGGAGAAAGCTCACATAAGTCAATTCGTTAGATGCAGTTGTACTTGGAGATTGTTTGCTGACATGTATACGGGTTGGAGTCTGATCGATGCACTTCGGCACAACCTTTACTCACTAGTGTGTCTTGCACCTGACCTTGACCAAATGCATTGTTTAGCGCCTGAAGAGCCGCTAAATGCTTAATTAGAATGTAGATAACTTGAATGAATGAATCCAGCTTGCTTCCCCAGAATATCAGCATTTATTTTTATATCAATGCTCTAAAATTAATAAAGTATACTTTATTCAGTGATCAGAGGTATTCATTTCCCTGACTGTCTAAGAGGCATGATGGCATTGCTATAAAAAGCAATAATGTATGCAAACTATCAGCAAAGCAAAATCCCTCATGCATAATACAGTGTGATTTTCCACTGAACACAGTTAAATATTCAATTACTCTATTTAAATAGCATAAATATTACATTGTATATTATATATAAATGATTTTGAACACAATGTGATCAAGATGTATTTGATGAATTGCAATTAATCTTTTTTTAATTAAGTTTGCTTCTGTTTGCTTTTTGCCATTTCTGGTGTGGCAGTCCCACAGGAGGAGAGTCTTCCAGCCTTTACACTTAAAGCCACAGCACATTTTATGAAGGTGACCATGACCTAGCACAGACCTAAACTCTCCTCCCCGTGGCAACACCATTCCAGTCACAGTCATCACTAGTGCTCAGCTGGTACTGGCATAGACAGGATTTGATAGCACACTGCAGATCAGGTGACTACTCTAAACGCTGCGTACTTGGTAGTCAGGCCAACAGGAGTTCCTACTACCCATGATGTAGTAGAGCATGTACGTTTGTACCCATTCATTTTTTGTAAGAAGCTTTCTTAAAAATCTATTTTAATATGATTTATTAGTATTTTGATTTCATTCCTATACTGAAATATGCTAAGTTTATTGTTGCAATTTCTGTTTGTGAAAATATTAATGAAAAACTGATGATTAGGCATCAACACTGTACTGGAATTTGTATAATATATTATGGCAATGTATGCCATCTATATTTGCAGTACTAACTCCTGGAACTTTTTATGTGACTTTTTCATCATCGGCAAGTAGGTTCCACCCAAAGTGATATCTCATCTAAATGTATAGTAAGAAAACAAAGATCTTTGATTGGCTGTTATTCACTTGGTACTTGACAAGTGTAATTTACACCTCACGATAAACGTGGTTATGCAGGCTTGGTTCTTTAGTGTAGTACAGATTTTTGTGTCTATTATTTATTAATTTATAAAACCATACAAGCGAGAAATATTCACCTTTTTCAATCGTATTGTTACACTTTTTTGATGGGACTGAATCTGCAACGTAACGGATTTTTTTGTGTGTTTTTCATAGAGTGGCACATTGTTGGGGTGTGGCGGTTGTTCTTTACAACCACCCATCCCTACAATTGAGATGTCGCCAGGAAGGATTGGTCTGCATAATTGTAAAAAAAAAGAAAAAAAAGGGGGAAATGAACAAAGAAAGAATGGGGCGCATCCATCAGTTTGCCATTAAAAATGGAGAGAGATCCACCTCTGTAATAAAAACCCCGCCAAATGGCTCGTGCAGCTCTGTCTTTCTGGGCAAGTGCGGGGTGCGATTAATCAGCCTGGAGCGAGCGTGCCAGTGTAAACACTCCCGATAACAGAGGTGCTGAGATGTGTCCCCCAGTAGAAACACAATGTAGAACTGCTCCTGGCAAGTGCACTTAATTAGGGCATTTTAGCACCCTCAACTCTTATGGCTGATTAATTAAGTCTCAGCTAACAGCGGATTGCTCTGATATGGGCCTATCAGTAGCCCAAATTATAAACCAGCAATCTTACATTGCAATATATATATATATATATATATATATATATATATATATATATATACACAGTGTATACTGTTATACTGTATGTATGTATAATGGGGGAAAAAAAACTGAAAACACAGACAGAAAAAAATAAAAATAAAGTAAAATTAGAATGTTGAAATACATTTGTACTTAAAGCTTAAAACTTGACACTGGGACTCAGGGAAGGGTATATGTATATATACTTTAATTGAGGTTCATTTGCCTTTCCGACTGCAGTATATTAGCTATGGTGTGACTACATTTCAGATATGACATATATATCAGTTCATTGCTAAAATGAAACCCCAAATGGTAATGAGCTCTGTGAGACACCCATGATTGTTGCATTATATTAAATAAGATGAATCAGGTAACATTGCCTGCATGCAAGTATCCTGTAGTGCTCGGAACAAAACCTGGCAGCATGCTTGAGAAAGCTGGAATTATTCAGATGACAGACTCAATGTATTCAGAAATGGGATGGCAATTATTTGGAAATAACACAATGTCAGTAAAAAATAAAAATACAGGAGTGGGTAACATTAACTGTAAATGCGTTATCAGCAGTAAAATACATGATTATTGATTGCTAACAGCAATGGCAGGATGAAAAATGCAACATCAAAAACAAATGACAATAGCTAGTTAAATTTTAGCCAGTAAAAGAACTGCAAACTTAAAGCAAAGCAGCATGAACAATGCGGACCACAAATTTTAAATGATCTTGCTTTTTTTTTTGCAACAACAAAATATCAGCCTTCCAATTAATTTAATATCCCCGCCTGCCAAAAAAAAAAAAAAAAACACACACAGACTAGTAGGTATTATTTGTGGCTCGTCCTGCATATTTTAAATCCTATTACACATACAAAACCCTGCATTTTATTTTGTAATGCATTATTCATCATAGTAATTGCCAGCTTTAAAGAGCATGTACGGGATGCCTGTGCAGGCTCACACTGATGCATTATCACGCCACCAGGCCACACAACAATAGCTGCTGTCACACAGACAGTGGCAGGGGTGAAGGATACGAACAGGCCTCTCATCCCACTGACTACAAATCCCAAGCTGCCTTAATGCCGTCACGGCACCATTATGCTTTACTCACTTCAGCCGGTCGGACAGCGGGCGGGCGGCTCGCCGGACCCACTCCGGTGAATAATTCCCGCCGGGAAACGGAGGACGGCGGATGATCCGCAAAACAAATCCGCCGAACGCGAGGACGCGTAGGAGAAAAGAAAAGGGGGAAAGAATTCAAGATCACACGAAGAATTCAAGATCATATGCTCATAAGGATTAAGGGTTGCTAATGAATAATGAGGAGCGAATAGAGTGTGGTGAGGTGGCTTAAGCTAAGGAGCCCCCTTTGGTGGAGAAGAGTAATGTCACTTGCATGCCTGTCTCTGGTGGGACTGGAAGCACGGTAAAAAGAGCAGCGGGGCCAGGGCCAGGCCCTCTGTGTCCCCCCCCCCCCGGAGTTCCCGCTCTGATCTCATGACTGTTGAGGGCCCTGGCACTGCCCGCATCCTCCTGGCAGATGGCACAAGGCATCGGAGCGTGACAGATTGAGGCACGGGCACGGTTTGAGAGGGGCTGGTGGAGTGGAGGGTTTGGGGGGGTGGGAGGGAGGGGGGGAGGGGGGTTGAGGGTTATATTTATAGTACGGAATGTTGTGGTCCCTGGAGAGAACTGTGCTGTGATATCTGGTGGTTGGGGGGGGGGGGGGGGGGGTTGTTGGGGGGGTGCGGGTGTTTGGGGTGGGGGGGATCTTGCGGGGGGCCTGGCAGTGGATCGCCGTGCCCCTCTCTCCCTGGTCCCAGCCCAGCTGAGGCAGAGCGGTAATGACAGGCAGCTGCCAGGGCCCCCGTGGCAAGGCCATGGGCTCCTCCTCCACACCGCCGAACGCACGCCAGGCCCCAGCCCGCCCAGCTGCCCCCCGTCCCAGCTGACTCCTCCAGGAGAGGGGAATCCCCCCCCCACGCTCCAAATCAAGCATACACACTGAAGGCAGAGTTTTTAATTTTTAATTTTCCCCCTATTTGCAGATATCTACTGGGTTTTCACATGAGAAATCTGGGTGTGTAATCTGTAATCTGTAGTGTGCTTCACTGTTCACAAATCCTCTCTCACCTTCTCACAGACCTGAACACAGCGGCGCATTGCTCCGCAGGCTGAAACGTCGCACGTGTTGCAGATGAGCGCTTCGGCTGAGGCCCTGCTCTATGTCAGGCCTGACCGTTCCGATGGTCTGGGCACATTTCACATTGTCTGAACAGAACACCTCCAGCGACGTCCCCTCTACCCCACATTTAGATCAGTCGAGCAACGCGGCCCAGTTTCAGGTGGTTTGACAGACAGGAAACTCGGCTCCCTTGATCACGCAAACGCACAGCGCTGAAGCCTTGATTTCTCATTCCTGTTGTCATCTTTAAAACCCGGCCTCTGCCACACGTCATTCTGGAATTTTCTCTTTTCTCGCCTTTTGATGTGTTTTTTTTTATTATTTTGCCTTATCATTCTGCCTCTGTCATTCCATTTATATCACAGATTCCTTTTGATATTGGAGAGAGGGGAGAGAGGAAAAATAGTGAAATATTTACCTTCCTTGCATTTCTCACTGCATTTTTCCCTCTTCTTCTATAATAAGATTCTTGCTGGAGTTTGCTGACATTGAAGTGGGAGCTGTTGGTCAAAACTGAACAATGTCAGCCATTAAATTAACAACAAAGACACTGCATGTACACTGGGCGTTTCGGAATTCCGGGAATTCGTGACAGGAAATCTTTATCTGTTCACTCACTTGCTTCTCGCGCTTACTAGCATTTTACCGCTGCACATTAGTTGTGGGTCACTACAGCTGCCTAAAGGGATTTGTACCATGTCTAATTAATGTGCTGTGCAATTTAATTTGACCTCCTTTTTCCATGTCAATTGAAATAAGTTAATGAAAACAAAAAGTTCACGTTCATATCTTGCTTTTGTGCACTGCATCATGGGCCTGGCTTCAAAGATAATGTTTAAACTTTGCTCTCATGACAATGCTAATTCAAGAGCCTTTTTTAATTTAATCTGCCATATACCTAGGAGCTGGGCCAACCAACATATTGCCAGTATCTACACGCCTGCATCTATTTCTTAAACTACTTCAACAAAACTGTGTTTATGGGCCAAAATGACTTTTTATTAAAATATATATGAATAAGATGTAGTGTACTGAGCATTTGTAAATAAAATCCTTCTAAAAACATGCATAGCTACTGTATTATGAATTAATCCGATTAGTGGGAGGCATGCTGATACTGACACAGATGCACAGCAGGTACAGTTTTTAAAGGATCTGAATAATGCTTTTTCATCCCAAGGGGCCATGACTACATCAGGAGTGGGGGGATGGTCACACCGAACTGGCAGTTGAATGATGCTGCTCAACCACGTTTTTTTTCCCACTTGTCAATATTCTTGCGAAGGACGGATGTCTTGCGGTTCAATATGACCAATTTGGAATTTTCCAGGCCTCTACATGTCCTCAGCACACCAGCCAATTCCCTTCCTTACCCTTCTCTCCCCGCCCCCGTCCCGTAACTCCCCGGACCACAATTGCATCCTTTTCCGGAAATTCACATGGGGTCAGCATTTCGCCTCCAGCACCTGAACATCACTGCAACGCTGCAAAGATCGGAAACTGACCGAAGTGCCCTGACTAGTTTCCTGCCGTTGTTTTCTCGCCGTCTCCTAGCAAACATGGACAGAAGGCGGACCCGGCGTGGCGGAAAATACGTGCGTGCTGAGTGCCACCTACCGCTGGGGCTAGTTCCTGGGTTGGCCCTTTGCCCTTTGGGGGGGGGGGGGGGGCAGCAAGGCCAGGAGAGGGCATCTGATGCGTCATCAGTGCCCTACATATAGCCTGCAAGCACAGAAGCTTCTTTGCTGAGAGCCTTCTGCTCTGTTCACTCCGGTAAAGACAAAGCTGAATCGTGTTCTTAACGCAGCATTAACAAACACACGTGCGTTACTTTCCCCACACCATCGTTATCTATAATTGTCTCTAAAGCTTCATTGCTCCTGTGCTAAGTGAGTTTAGTGCTATTTTTAAACCTTTCCTGGAGCAACAGCTTGATTGTAACCAATAATTGTGAAATACAGTACCTTGATTTTACCTTGCCAAGCAGATTCTCGCTAGGTTGTATTTGCAGAAGTAAAAAAAAACATGCAGGGGTTAAAATGTTGATCAGGGAGAATCATTCTCAGGATTTTGTGTGCTGCAGTGTTGATGGTGCAGTTAGCGTCTCTGCAAAGCCAAACATCTTTTTAACGGCACCTGGGAAGATGGTTTCCTAATCCGCATTGAAAATACTCTCAGCCCCCAGAAACCACTGCCAGGCTGCAGCCTAATAATATTTTAAAGCCTTTTTTTTACATCGCGGGATGCCGCGAGAATGTTGTGTTCTAGGGGTTTTATCAGGGCACAAAAACACCTTTAAAATGTTTTCCCGCAGAAACAAAGCAGAAGCGTGAACTGGGCCGATTTAAAACGTAGCAGGAAATTAGTGGGCAGGTAAGAAAAGAACCTTATAAAAACATTTCAACAATGTTGTTGTTCACCGTAACCTTGCACAACCTCACTGCAACATTAAAAAACTCTAATAAAAATGTTTTCCGGCTGGGTGCTTAATCCTGGGTAACTCTGGGTGAGGTTTGTGACCACTGAATTTCCCCCCTGAAGCTGATTCTCTTGTACAAGTCCCTTTGGAGCAGTAGTATGGGGTTGGGAGGCTGCCAGGAACACAGATCCGACAGTTTGATTTCAGAACTGGAGGAGCCCACCCTTGTTGCAAATAGAATACACTGATATTTAGTGGAACTATGTGGACCTTTTGAAATATGAAATATGTGGAAAATAAGATAAATTTTGGATGAATATGTTTTTATTACAATATGTGATAGTGGCAGAAAAATATATTATGTGTATTCACCCACATATTGTGAAGTGCTGCACTATTTATTCTGATATATTATTTAAATATATTGTAACATATTCCATTTATATATCAGGGCTAGACCAGGATGTCCAAATGCTTTATCTTTTCAACAGCATTGTTTGTGATGCTCTGATAATGCTTGAATGTTGAGACACCCAGGTTTGCATTGTCCAATCAGAATCTTCCCTGGTATCTTGCCCAGCCAGTGCTGCCCATCCCTTTATCACTTGAGGGAGACATTAATTATTATAACAGAGCACCAATGACACTTAAGCCTGATTGGGACCCATTAAGTCTGCAAACCAAAAACCTGTCAAATGCCTACGTGTAGAAGACTATGCCTGGCACCAGAAAGGCATCTGAGAATGACTGTCAGGATGAGCGTGATAATTGGCAGACTGATCAGTTATTTCAACCACCGTTAGACCAGATTAATCCATCACCATGCCCGAGGCCTTGGGCTTATACATGTAACAGTGTCCCAGAGCATGAAGGGTAGCTTCTCCCATCCATCAGCGTAATTTGTGATCCCGATTCGATAATGTGGCCTGGCCCCTTGATTGATTGCACATCTGATTGGACAGAGTGACAGGTGGCCACACGGCCCTGTATTTGTCAAGGCCTCTACACCGAGCTGTGCCAGGAAGATTACAGCGTTAATGGGACCAATCTGTCAACACGCTTGACTGAAGGTTCATACATGGGATAAAATCCAGCCGAAGCATTTCTACAGAAGAGGCTGTGTTCTATTCAACTTGTATAATGCCGGCAGTTGCGGACAGAAATGGTAAGGAATATCATGGTGAGAAATGAATACGGCTCAAACTTGGCTGACAGCGATTTGTATAGCAGTCCTTATCTCTGTAGCTATGAAAGGAAGATTCTCCCATGTCTCCATTTGCAGGATACCAGTCAGGTGCCAGTAGTCCAACGACCTTCGGTATGCATTTATTATATGTTGTGTTGGATAACAATTTCTGCCAAATACCAATGTAATGGTTAATTCTAGGGTGACCAGTCTAGGGCGTCCTGCTCAACCTTTCTGCAGCATTTTGCACAGCCGACCACCACCTTCTGGTGTTCTCCTTGATAACCTTCAGGATCTATTGCTCTTGAATGCTTTTCTTCCTGCCCTGATTGTGGTTTCTTCCATGGGGGCACAGGTTTGAGACCTCACAACTCCTAAACAGGTGTCCCCCCAGGATTCAATTTTTGGTCCTGCCCTCTTCTCTCTCCTTATTTAGTCTCCTTATTCTGCAATGTCCTCCAATGGTCTGTCTTATCACTGCCTTGCTGATGATACACCTTTTTCTATCCTTCCCCCCTCTGATACACTGGCCTTAGCACACATCTCAGTTTTCCTGCAAGGTATCTCAAACTACATCAGAAACCATCACCTAAATCTCAACTCGGCTAAAACTGAGATCCCTCACCTCAAACTTGACCTTTCAATCATGCTGCACAGTTCTTCTATGTCACTTTCTTCATCTGCTGGGAAATTCTGAGTGGTACTTGACAACAAACTTTCCCTCTCCAAGAAAATCATGGCTGTATACTGGGCGCACAATTTCTTCCTGTGCAAAACCATTCCTCAACCCTGACTCAACCCAGCCCATAATCCAATAATCTTAATCAAGTCTTGCCTGGACTACTACAGATTCTACCTTCTGTAGCTTATCCAGAATGCTACTGCTTGCCTGATCTACAACCTCCCCAGGCTCAGTCATGTTTCTCCCCTTCTCATCTCCAGCCACTGGCAAACAATACTGGCTCATTTTATATGTTTATATGTTCCAGAAAGGATACAGTGGAATTTTTTGTTTGTTTTTGAAGGGGTCTACCTGTGTACTGTGCAACATGTGATTTTGGGATAGTTGTACAGTGGAACCTGAGAGAGTGGCATGTAAGACAGTGCTAAATTAGGTCTGTAATGCTGTTTCTCTGTACGTAACCGCTTATAAAAAGATATAGCCCTTGCCTTAGCCCTGCCTCTTTTCCCCTGTACTTCTGCACTGATTTGGCTAAACTTAAATTCCGTGGGATTTTGTTGATTTTGGGGGCAGTTTTATTTAGGGAGAATATTCAATATTTTATTTTTTGTCCTTTATTTAAACAGGGTAGTCACAACATATGTGACCTGATTGGTCCTGAGATACTGTGCACTGATTATGATCAAATATTTTTTTTATGCCACACAGCTGTTAAATTGATCCTCCATTTAAAAAGTGTCGTTGCAGCTGGCCTCATTTCAGCCAACATAGAGCATTCACCTTTACTGGTGGTAGTACCTGGGTGGAAATATGGCTGATAACAGTGAAGGAGCCTAGCCCGCTGTTGGGTGGGTGGGTAATTGGAAGATTGGCCCCCCAAGAAAAGACCCATGTGAGGCCTGGAGATGAACAAATGAGTGGGAGGGCTGAATCACGGCAAACTTGGATGATGATTAGCTGCTTGCACTCAAACCATTTCAATGCAGTGACCCTTCAAAGCAAATATACTAATGGCATCTATGAGAGTGGAGAAAGAGGAGCTTTTGCAGTTTCACCCAGAGTTATTGTTGCCGTGAGCAACATGGATCCATTAAATCGACTGTTTTCAAAAGTATTCAATGTACCCCTGTTATTTTTCGGAAAGGTAAGTGCTTGTATATAAGTTTGCATTGTCACTTGGTCTACTCTCCCCCAAATCCAAATTAACTGTCAGACTTTTTTTTCATTTGATAGAGCTTAGAATTTTTCAATTCTCTCTCAGCAAGTATAAAGAACAGAATTTGACAGTGAATCTTAAATTTCTATTTGCATTTTGTCAGTGATGTGTGCTTTCATTTTCTGCAAATTCTATTTGAAAAGCACTTCACCACAAGAACAAGACATTGAATGCTCTGTCGAACCGTGTTCCACTGTGGTTGCAAATAAAAGGTAGTAAAATATGATTTGTAAGATTTAATGGTTCTTCTGACTTAAAGTGTACACAGCCATTTAATAAGTCCTATTTGCTTTTGTTCTGGGCATATGGCCAAGATGAAAGTGATCATTGTAACTGCAGTTTCACCCCTCACCCTTTTGTTTCCCTGTAATTAGTTTGTTCGTTAGCCTCTACTGTACGTGGAATAATTTGCATTTGCCAATAATGATTTCATGGATCAATCTTTGATGACAAATGGAGTGAAACAACTAAGCTGCTTAAACAAATAAGACACTGAGAAAATACATACAAATAACTATTTTTAAAAATGAAATATATGTAAGCTTGTCCGTTGGCTTATAATTAAATGACTATGGGAGGCTCTCTTTCATACCATAGATTGGGCGCAATTATATTTGCATGCTAGGTCATAAGCGTTATCACCAAATACATGCTTGAATATTAAAATATACTTAGTAAAGTGAGTGTGGTTAAGATATTACTCTGCTTTTTCAAATAGACTTGAGAGAGGTTAATGCATTTCAGATCTGGATTTCAAAGATTGAGCATTTCGTCAAGAGCTTTGCCTTTCTTTAATCTTCACAGAGAACAGTCAGGGCTCCCTTTTTACCACCCCCCTATGTAATTGAGATGCATTCTCCAATTGACAGGGAGTAGAGCTGTTAGCTCAAGTGCTGGACAGCATCAGCATTGTCAGGTGACATGTCCAGGGTTTATGTGATCTCTCTAAAAAAACCTTAAAGAGCCGTCCGCCCGTGACAGAGTGCTTGTGGCTACTCTGTGTGGAAGTGACAGCCAAATGGACAATCACCCCCGTCCGACGTGCAATTCATCTTGTCAAAGCGTGGAAGGCGGGGAAAATCTATCCCCAAAAATCGCTCGTCCGCATCCAGCCGGCGCAAATTTAAGATGCGACGCGGCGGAGTCGCGCGGATTACGTTCGTGCGACTGCTCGAGCCGTAAATCCCTCCGCGGTATGCAAGGGGCTGCTCAAGTTATGCTGGGCACGAAAACGCCAAGCGATTCCCGCCTCCCCCAGTATTGCCATATCTGTCCTATCAATCGTTTCTTAAAGCAGGAAATACAAATCCTCCCCTGTGCCTAAGGTTTTTCCATCCAGTCAGAGCGAAAAATTTAATTTTCCCTGTTGCTAACATTGCAAGTGTTTAAAAAAATAAAAATAAAAAAATAAAAAATCATTTTCATTCCAGAATATAAAATAATGTATATTAGCATAGAGAGTCAGTCTGCTCCACAGTTTTACAGAAATTCTGGTTTTCCATCTGTGGATTTGCATGGCTGTCCCTCCTGGCAAATATGTCTAATGCCCTCGGGTGTCCCATTAAAGGTTAAATGCGGTCCCCTGTGGTGTATTGCGCTTGCATTCAGGATGTGATTTGAGCAAATTCCTGCCAAATTATATTTTTAAACGGTGACAATATATACAGAATGTATAAATGGACTGAATTATTCAGTCATTCATTTGCATTTTTTGTCCTATGAATTTACATCATTTTTTTTGTATTTACATATAAAATGTCTCTGCTACCTGACAAGTAGTTCGCTGAATTTCTCTCATGCTTGTTGCAGCAAACTGACTAAAGGTTACTGTGAACAGAACTTGATGACGAAACAGCTTGTGTATAGCTTATAAATCCTTGACAGTGCTCAAGTCAGCACTACTATATAGTGATTTTATTGGCCTCTGCATTTAGCGGCCTTCATGTTCCTCTGTCCAGTTATAGCCATCGACTTTTCCCCAGGCTTGTCCATGGTCTACAAAAGGAAGTGTCCTATAAAAGTCTTTACCGCAACATGGGGATTTTGATGTGTTCAGAACTTCTATTTTACAATTTCTCTCTTTGTCCTCAGCTTGTGATTAGGAAGGCCGTGGGGGGGGGGGGCGGGTACTGAAGTGCCAACCTCTTGGACCTGTGTTGAGAACAAGCGTGAATGCTTAAGGAGTCCAATGCAGGAGGAAATGTACACTGATTAACATTTATGATACACAGACAGAGAGATAAAGAGGGTGAGTTTGAGGAGTTTGAGGCCTCTTCAGAATATTATGAAGTCATAAATGAGAATTTGTTGAGAATATTGTCTCTGTGTTCCCTCTGTCTTCCCATATGACGGTAAACATTCAGGCCGCTGTCTCCCCAAATGCACCTAAGTACCCACCAGTAGCCGAGGAAGTCTCTGATCTGTTTACCACTCCCTTCAGAAATGGAGTTTGTTGGCTGGGTATTATTACAGTTTGCTTATGCAAGACAAATAAATAATTGCTTTGCTTCGCTGCACCCAGAAGTTTGGGGGATTGAGAGAATGTGAATTTAAATCCAGTTCAATTGGAATATTTTTCGAGAAGGTGATGAAGTTGTGCAGCACGATTACAAATTCCACAAGTGACCCACAGGTGACCTTGCTCAGATTGATCTTCTGCACCAAAGACGTAGAGAATCTGGGCCTCAGATCCCTGATGGAAGATATTAAAAACGTGGCCTTCAGGCAGAGGTCATTAGCTCTGCATTGGGCGAGGGAGAACCTAAGTGGATCCCACTGGATTTCAGATACTGTTGTGTAGAAGCAAAATGTCATGGTTGTTTAGTCCCTGAAGAAGAAGATCATTTAGCTGAGAATATGTATCTGCAAGGGGGGTGGGCAATAGGTTTGGATCCTAGGATCCTATAAATGGGTAAAAGCTAAGAGACCTAGTTCACATATAAAAAGCAATACAATGAGAGAGCGAGAGAGAGAGAAAGAGAGAGAGCGAGAGAGGGAGAGAGAATAAGTGAAGGTAATGTGATGCATTCAGGTACTGTACAAGTATAATATGAAACATACAGATGCAGTTGCCAGTACATGACTCATCCACGATTTGCATATTTACCACCCTCATGCCACAAGCAGCTGTGATCGCTTCCTGCATAAACTGCCAAGGAAATAAAGAGGAAAATAAAGGGCTGAAGTGAAAATATGCAGGATCCTGACCTCAGTATAATTAATTTTGATGGCCTCTTCAAATGTCACCAGGCTGTTCCCTGCTTATTTGTGTAACTGCAGGCGACTACATTGCATGTCAAGGGCTGACCCAAGGAATATCCAATGATCCTGGAGGAAGCCTTGTATCACTGACCTGAGCCCACCCCCTTTTAATAATGATTCTACATGTTTCCTTGCACCAAAGTGCAAATGAGGCGAGGCATTGATGTCACAACAGTAGAAGTGGCAGACCTCCCACAATAAAGTATATTTGGACACTTACCGCATAGGTTGCACTTATTTCAGGATTTCATAACCAACACAAATGTAAGGATTAATTTGCAATGTTTTAAATGTATTATATTGCTATATTTTCTCTCCAAAACTGCCATACAACACAATAATTCACGAACTCTTTATTCTAACTGTTAATGGCATTCTGTGACAGTTTGATTTTTTTCTATGCCGCTAAATCTTCACTGTCAATTGTATAGTTTTCTTTTGTAATAAATTTGATGTGCTGACAGATAATTTTTCTTATCTCAAAATGAAAAGCCTTTCACGCTCCTCTCCTTCCTGAAGGTTTTCTTACCAAGAATTGTTGCCATCTTAACCGTGGCCTAGCAACAGCCTCTGTCCTGGATTGGATGCCCTTGATGCTGGTCTTCACCTCAGCTTTCATCAGCCTCAGGGAAGGTCTGTAGCCGTACTTAACCTTGAAAATTGCTTGGCTGTGTTCTTGAATGTGGTAGTGAACTACCGTTAATGCAGTCATTCCTTTAAATGCTAAATTGTACCAAAATTCAGCAGATAGCCACTAGTGTTGCTGCTGGACTTTCAGGATTCCCGGTGTGACTAGTGTGGACATACACCACTCAAACCCTTAAGATACATTAGGCAGGTTTTGTAACTATGTGGCAGTCAGCTTCCTGTGGGAAGCCAGCTTGTGTAAAAGGACCTTAATGACCTATGCTAC
The DNA here is from genome assembly GCF_018555375.3 of Anguilla rostrata. Classification (NCBI taxonomy): domain Eukaryota; kingdom Metazoa; phylum Chordata; class Actinopteri; order Anguilliformes; family Anguillidae; genus Anguilla; species Anguilla rostrata. Next base: position 7,274,103 of record NC_057938.1, read on the forward strand.
AAACTGATCCATGTACACAGCGAACTTCTTGACACCTTTGGGGGAGGATGGGCACAGCCTTGCTGCCAGCCAATCCTGTGGTCACGTCGGGCAGTTGTGTCAAACACTCTTACATTACTGCAATGTCACAAGAAGGTCAATAAAATGGCCGCTGAATGTCTACAGGGAGCCATCTTGCCAGCCACGCACACCAGGCTGACTCCAGGCTAAGCAGATCCCAGCTCCCCATGCATCCTAACACAGGCTGAAACTAGGACATCACTTTGTTTTTGGATGAGCACTGTACGCCAGAGCTGTACATCATTTGTCAGTGTCCAAAGCACATTCAAGCATTCTGACTGAGTTGTTGTTCAGGGCCTGCTGTTGCTTCAACATTGACTTCTAATTTAATGGCATGTCTTCATCCGAGAAGAGTTTTTTTTAAAGCAATGCAGTGGGTGCCACACTATTGTTGCACTGACCTTGGAGAAGAATCCACAACAACCCAATTAAAAAAGCTCCTATTAATGCCGCCACAGTCGGGGGTATTTCTGGGCAGTCGCTGTGTTTTCCAGAATGAGACACAGGAACAGACTTACACTGCCTTGCACTGCATTCGTTTACTGTCACTTCATTCAGTGCACTGGTTTAAAAACCCACAAATTCTCACACGTCCATGCATATCAACCACCAGAGTGTACTTCTACACATGAGGTGCCATTGCCCTACTGAAAAATAAATGTGAAAAAAATGAAAGTGCTAATTCAAATACATCTAGAGCAAAGGGGACCTTGTACTTTAATCTCCTTTGGTACAAAGTGTGGAGGCAAAGATTGTTGATTTCCGTAAATACTGCCTCAACCTGCTAGGTATTTGCACATTGGTGTACTTCCATAACAGCTTCATTTACTTAAAATGTGTATTGAATAATTTATGCATTAGCTCATGCCACCAATTCAGTTTATTTACTGCCCAGCGAATGTGACCTTGATTATGGACAGGAAGACAATGATTGTAATACCCATGAAAGACCAGCAGGGGGGAGCATTTCTAGCTCCTGGAACAGTATCACAAATCCTTTAGTCCTTTTATTTTTTTATGTTCACTATCCTGATGTCATACCATCCATATTGTCACTTCAGTTCAAAAATCTATTTTATGTTTCTTGCTCCCCCATAGGCCTTCTGTGGTAATATACATGCTAGAAAATATGGAACAAACCAATATATTATTTAATAAACCAGCACAGCCACAGAAAGAGGCAAAATGGAACACTTTTATTTGCTTTGTTCATCGGCAAGACCTATTAAGCTGTGTTTCGCTCCGCGTACACATTGTGAAAAGTGAAGGAATTTTGCCCTGGGGAAATCTAGTCGAGCACGGTAACACCAGTCAAGCAGTCACGCACAAACAACCACGAGCAAAATCGGTCACATGATAATAACATGTGGGGAGGGGGAAACACGCCATGGCCGTTCACCGCCTTCGGTAATGTTATGGCTTTCTGGACACGTTCACACACAATTTCATTTGAAAAAAAAAAAAGAAATCCAATAAGAACAGGAAGACCTTTCGGCGCATTTGATTCTGTTTGACAGAAAACAATTCAAATCTGTTATCTTGTTTTACAAATGAGGGCGGCCGCGCTTAAGATGCCGGTCACTGCCAGCTCGCAGGGCTAGGCTGCAGCTGCAGCTGTTCTGTCGCCATGGCGAGCAGAAATGCAGTGGGTAAATCTGCACTGGGTATTTTTTGCATTTCTGTCACAGCCATGCAAGGGTTGGCATCAGCCTCATATTAACCTGGACGTCTCATATTTCAGCCAAACATACCTATTTTTATATATATATTATTTGTTTTGTTTTCTATCTTTGGGGAATAACTTGCTATTGAAGGCTTATTTGGTTAGAAAACAGCTCAAGTGTAATTATGAAAATAAGAGGGACTAAATTGGACACATTTGAAGGACACATATCACCCCCCCACCAATTAATAATATCATCATCACCAACAATATAAAATCTGGTTACCATAGCATTTGTCACTGCATTATGTCCTGTAACTCAGGAAAGAGAATGTTGGCGGCTGGAAGCCATGCCATCGTGGTTGGTCAGAAGAAGATGAACTCTCAGATACGGTATCTGTGGCCTATCAGGCTTTGATCTGCTGAGGTCGTGTCACCCTCTCCATACGTGAAGCCTGTATTAGCACTTATCAGTGAGGTGGCTGACATTACAGTGACATTAACCATGTATCTTACGCAGCATCGAATGCCCCCTCCAGGACATTTACCCTTCTCATTGAATGTGCCCTTCTGAAGCCCAAGCTTATTGGCTCATGCAGATATTTTCCATGCATTCCAGTTGGTTTAAATTAGACAAGATCATTCAACTGCCTGAGTATGTTCTCCTGTGACCTGGGAGAAAGAATTAGATTTTTTTTGGACATAACACAAGTGTCTTGGATGACGAAAACATGTTGCAGTGGAAAAATCATAATATATTTTATTTTAATTGAATGTCCCTTGCAGTACAGGTTTCAGCATAGTACAACATATAGTTATTGAGATTAAGACCAGAGACTCTTGAAAATGAAAATGAATTGGAGAGTCTTAGGAAGATATCCGCTGTTTTATTAACCAGTAGGATCCGGTGTTGAAGTGATGTTCCTATTATTGTGCAAACTGCTTTTCAGAGAAAAAAAAAATCCTTCTTGCCTTAGGATGTTTTTTTCACCTCAACTGTCCCTGCAGAGAAGACAGGAAGCTCTCGCTTGTCCCCTTTACCCTACCTTCACCTGACCCAGATCCCAGGCCTCTGAATGAAGTACATTAGGAGGGTGGAAAAAAGGAACCCATCTGGGCTTATGTGGCGTCTTAAGAGAACTCGATTATTCATGTCTGATGTGTAGCATCTGCTCCATTGCACAGCCCATCCACTGACACTGACCCACCAACCCCACACCTGTTTCCACAGTATCGTTTGCCCGCCGACACATTGGTAAGAGACTGTGAGTAGGAGAGGAGATGAGGAGAAGGGTGGAAGCTGACTCTAGTGAATCCTCTGTTTGGACATGGCCGCCATCAGCCGATCCATTGTCAGTGAGCATGTGACTGGCTTAGCAATGGCGCATCGTCATGAAACTTGTAGGAATGCTGACCTCAAAGCAAGGAAATATTGTCAAATGTCAAATTTTGCGACAGAGACTGAAATTTTTTCCATTTATCCAATATATGATCTTACAGCTTAAAGGTTTGTGATTGCCGCATGCTGTTTGGAACCCGTTAATTACCGCTTGCGGTTATATTATATTATGATTATTATTGTACTGCTCTGCATCCAAATCTAAAATAGCAATGTATTACCTTGCCTGAAGCTACAATATTGCAGCTAGACCATTAATCAGCAGAAACAAGAAGACACATGACTAACCTTGGACACTGCACAATGACTACTATCTGTTTTCAAATACATTTTAAGATTTAATTTAAAATATTTGAAATCTTGCCTGTTCTGTTCCCTGAATTCTTGTGGCACCACGGTGTGATCACATTTACACACGTTCTCATTCTCACATTCTCACACTGTATCTTCTGGACTGCCCTAAATGAACAAAATTACCAAATTACTTCTGAATCCCCTTCAAAAATGATCCATTTTAAATAACATTTTCGTAGTTATGAGGATTACTTTTCTTTTCATATGATCTTATTATTCTACTGTACAGTATTCACATTTGTCTTCATATGTGTCTGCATATACCCTATCCAAGCATATGGCGTTTCCATTTTATTTTTCATTTTATTCTTGTTAGAAAACACTTCAAGCTCCCTGAATGGAAAGCACTTTATAAATAAAGTTACGCTCTGTTCATGCCCATTCCTCTGCCGTGGCCTTCCCACACTCTGCAGAGGAAGACGAGTTCATTATTCCAAAACAAATTGCTTCCATTAATGAATCTCCCTGATGTCAATGCGGTGGCTGTCACAGCCAAGTGTTTGAATGCAATTACGTACGAAAATATGATTTCAGAACAGGCATTATTCACTGCGCCTCTTCAACTCTGTCCCTCGCAACTCTTGTTTTTACAATATTCTGCGATTCAAATCCAAGAGATCTGATCCCCTGACTTGAAGCTTCGGTGCCGAGCAGGGTTTTAATTAGCGCTGTAGCTCAGTCGCGTCAGTTTTCGGAAGCACTTCTACATTTCAACTGTATAAACAAAACAAGTTTCAGTTAATCTGACTGAATCATCACCCCTTTATGGATGTGCTGTTTTAGCACCCCTTCCCCAAGCAGGCTATGTGCGGTGAACTCCATCATGGCTGGAGGTGCCTTTGCACTTTTGCTTGATGATCCTCATCGTGATTATATCAGTCTTTCATTTTTCTCTATTTTGTGATTACCTGATCTGTGATGCCCTGCAATTTCAATTACCTACATTAGTGATTATCTGCGACAACCAAGTGAATTTGTAATATATGTGAGTTGTGCCCGATTGGTGGGCAGCCATGCTGGTGTCTCCAGAGTTTTGACCAAGAGACCGAGAGAGAGGGCTTACATGCCACTGTCACTCATGTCCCAGGAGCTCCTAGTGCCACGTCGAAAAAGGCAGAGATTGGACACTGGAGAGGGGGCTTTGGATATCCGGCTCAAACCGGCTGGGAACCTGCTAGAAACCAGACAAACAATCGAACAAACAAAAAGAAAACACACACACACACACACACACACACACATAATAGGGACTGGGATACCGACGCCTCGGTTACCTGTTTACACGCGCGTGGGCGATGGCGGACGCCGCCGGGTCCAGCCTCGGCGCAGCGGTGGCTCAGAACCGCTTCGCAATTCCGCGCGCGGCCCCTCTCTCCCGGGGCCTCGTTATGTCCGAAACATCTGCCGGCTCTCTACAGCTTCCTCGCCCCCCCTGTCTGCCTCCTTGCCGTCTCCCCCCCCCCGCCGGACTCCCGGCCTGGCCTGGCCCGGCTCACAGATCCGACCTTGACCGACACCGCCTGTGGAATTGACCGCGAGCCCCTCTCCCATCGGCAACTCTCAACACGGCCGCGCTGGTGCTCACCCGCGAGAGACAAAAAACGGCACCAAAGTTTTCATCACAAGCTACCAGAAGACTTCCTAGGTTAAGACTTCACACTTCCTTTCACACTTCCCTAAGTACTGAGTATTTACCAGGTAAATGCACGGTAAGAATTGCACGTAACTGGCTAAGTACTATGGTAAATGACTAAACTATTTCTATGTGGACGTCACTGCGTGCCCTGCTGAAACAGGCCTTCCCCAAGCTGGTAGGGGAAGCACATAATTGTCTAGAGTGTGATTATATGCTGTAGCATTAAGATTTGCCATCACTGGTACTAAGGGGCAGGGCCCAAACCATGAAAAACAGCCCCAAACCAAGAGGTGTCCAGATACTTTTGGTCATATAGCGTATCTAAAGAGAGCAGTTTACATCGTAGCTCTCACTGTTGAGAGTTTCCTCATACCTGGTTCTATGCCTAAGCAGGGCAAGAGATATAAAACAAATTCTTTAAAAAACATTACTGTTGGCAGTTGTGTTTCACGTCGTTGTTGTTGTTGTTATTGCCATATTGCAGCACTGACGCTGCGTATCATTCCATGTTTTTACAACGGGCGAGAATAATGAATCAGTTTAGTGAGCGAATGTTTAGAATTCAGTGCAGAAATGCATCTCCACAGAAGGCTGCCTGGCAGATTGCAAAGTCAGCAGCTCAATGCTTAGGTCATCATGAGCATCCACAGCATTCAATCTGAGCATATTTAAAAGACCCACCAGGGAGCGTCACCAAATGGCACGGAGCTTTCCATTTATTTATTTATTTATTTTTTCTGTTTTTTGGTCTAAGCAGATACTGGGATGAATCCCTCTCTGCCGTGTTGATTCTGCCCTAAATAGAATCGTAATCTCCCAGGCCTGTCTGTTTAATTGACACAGCATTCCTTCATTCTGCGGTGACACGACGACGCCTCATTGTGATGCGATAAGTGGCACTGCTATGCCACTGGTGCGCTGCCGGACTCCTACGGGGACGACTGTGACCTTGCTTCGGTGCGGATAGGAGACACAGACACCACGTGATGAGGTCTCAGTTCAGCACCACGGTTCGCTGCGCCAACGGCATTTGTGTCTGTGATTGACGCCGTCGTGCGAGATGTCCAGAAATATACGCCAGTGCCAGATGCTGTAGGGTCCATGGGTCCACGCACAGTGGTGATGGCTCTGCCTCGTTTTAGGGGAAAGGGGCTGTTGCCTAAGCTTGAGGTGCATGAAATATATCCAGGCCAGGACAGTGTGACCTCCACTCTTACAGACGAATGAGTGACTTTGTGAAAGTTTGGGAAATGTGGTATAATGTATCTAAGAAAACATCACCTTTTAAAATTATTTTGCAGTTAATCTCAGTCACTTAAAAAAACAGTATATTCTAAAATTATATAAAACAGGTTCATATTCTCAGGCATTTCTCACAGTACATCAGTAGCATCTCTTTCTATTTTTTCCAGTAGTTTTACTCTTAATTCTTCAAATAACATTTAAAAGGTCCAGAATGATAACTGACAAATGTATGGCTTTAAACAACGAAGTACAATATTTCTTCATGAATGGTAAGGCTATCAAGAAGAGTCACAAATCACCAATGTTTATAATTTATTACTTTTTAAAGCGATTCGCGTTATTATGCAGTAACCTATAAAGACCCCTCCAGCAACGTTGTCCAGTTTCACAGTCAAACATCCCTTCAGAATTTATATTCAGTGCATCACATTTCATTTTGTCTCCTGGTTACCGAGGGAAACAGAGACATAGGCTGTACCGTTCGTGGTGGGTAATGAGAAATTATCCAGAAATCTGTACGATCACTGCTCTGTCCTGCCTTGGCTTGATTAGGACAAAAGAAACCCACGCTCACACAAACACAGACTTCCGATTCTGACCGGCACGCGTACGCTGGTGTGTCATAACCCAGGAGTCCTTCTCCGTCAGCACCGCGGACATTTTCAGCCTCCTTTGCGGATCACAACGGATCACAACGCAGTGCAATTTACTGCTCACTGCGCAGTTTCATTTTCCTGCCGTGACTTAAAGCCGGAGGAAGGAACAGTGTTCCACGCGGCTTTGCGAAACGAGGTCATCCCCCCCCACTTCAAAGGAAAAGGAAGATGCCCACAGAAATGCAGTCACCTGATAAATGCGCTCTAATCTTTCCAGGCTGAAATCTGAAGTCTGAGGCATAACTGTTGAATGCTTGTCATAGATTACATTACATTAATTAATTACATGGCGTTGCTCTCATCCAGGGAGAGTGCATTACAGAGAATGTTGTTTAATTTTACACACCACCCACGTTACCGAAGACCCGTTGCTCATGGGCATAACAGCAATATACCATTTCGCGTCTCCCGGTTTCAGTCCGCCAACACGACACTGCACCCCCCCCCCCACCCAGGGGCGAAGCTGGCCACTGTGCATTCTGGGTAATGAGACTGCCTCGAGGTATGTAATAGCAGGAGCAGTACAGGGCGCTGCAACCTAGGGTGTCCACTGAAGCAGGAAATTGAAAATGAGAAAATCACAGACTTATGGGGACGTCGTCACTAATAAGCCTTGTTGTGCGATGACAGAGTGGCACGTGTAGATTTCATGTTTTAGGTTCTGCTCGTACCGTTTACTGGGGGCCAGGTTTATTACCCTATAGCGCTGACAGATGTTTAGTACCATGTTATGAGGAAGTAGCGGGGAAATGACATTTCCTGCGCTTGCTTTCTCTCCGTTGGGCAAGTTATCTCTTTTCGGCTCAAACACCTTGTCATTTAATATTTCAAATTGGTAATTTTGTTTAATCGAAGACTTACTACTCTTATTAACAGCCGTTATGTCGTTACACTTGCTTTAAGCAGCACTTAGCTCTGATAACACTTAATTTCAGTTCAAATTATTTCCTCTTCATTCCATTGTAACTAATAACACACTCTGGGGAAGTGCAGGTAATCTCACCCTTTGCATTGCAATTATTCCTATTCTTAAATAACATGAATTGGATAATAACTCAAATTTAGCAAATAGTACATTTTTACTTAGTTATCAATACACTGTTAAATTATTATCAACTATGAGATATTATTTGCAGTCATTCATTTTATTATTTGCATAAACAAATGCTCTTCAAATACCATAATTTCATGCATCTGTAAGTTGCAGCATTTGTGCAAAGACATTTTTATATACACACGTGTGCTCACAGGTACACATCTTATCTACTGTCCTTAAATAATTTATGTGTTTTGAATACCGTGGGAATTGAAGTGAAAGTCAATGATCACGAGTCCTTATAGATGCAGTTAGGCTGCCAGTGCAAATTGGCTCAGAACTCAGGGGAAAAGAGATGCAAGGAGTTTGTCTCAATCATGGTTATAAAGAGTGCTTGCAGGTGCAGCATGGGGAGAGAGAGAAAGAGGGAGAGAGAGAGAGAGAGAGAGAGAGAGAGAGAGAGAGAGAGAGAGAGAGAGAGAGAGAGAGCTGGAGCCCAGACAAAGTGGCTGAGAATATTGGTCTAAGCGACTGCTGTGAAACTCTAAAGGTCATTTGTACAAAATTGAATTTCCATTAACATAAAATGAAAACAGAACTCGAAATATTTCCTGCCCTTCCCCTCGCGACTGCTGATATAAGGCGAGAGAGAACGACTGTTTAAAAGCGGGTTTATGGAAATCAGGGTGCCGCACAAAATCACATTTTAGTCTAAGAACTCCCTTTTATGAAACTTTATGGCTGTGGATAAGGCTCTCATCTCTCATGCATAACATAATTTGGAGCAATTATGGGTGCAAGGGGATCTCCTCTGCTTCCTGCAGCTCATTCTTCAGTGCTTAACTCACTTTACAGGAAAAACCGTTTGTGTGTGCGTGTGTGTGTGTGCGTGTGTGTGTGTGTGTGTGCGTGTGTGTGCGTGTGTGTGCGTGTGTGTTTTTCCTTGAATGGGCTGGTCTCCAGGTCCTCTGGGGGTGTGGCCCTAAAAGAAACAGTTGGAGGACAATTATTGTCATCCATAAAAGGAGAATCCAATGCTGTAAATACTAGCCCCACCACCCCCACTTCAGCCTCACCTGGGGTCATCAGGTTTTGTTCCACCTAATTGACCGAATGATTAGTTTCGACTGTGAACCAATCAAAGTCTGCGATGTCTGACCCAATTACAGAGCTCCTCTCGGGAACCAATCAAAGTGTGTGATGATGACTGACCCAATTAGAGTGCTCCTCTCGGGTCAGTGAGAGTCAGTGAGCAGAGCTGGTGAAGCTCATTAATAATGACCGAGACCAGGTTCCACTTACAGGCTCCAGGCATGACAGGGCTTCAGGTAAACTCTTGGCCACCTATTTTTAATTGTCAATCGGTTCAGTACAGAACCTTCCTTTCTTCATTTCTTACAGGACGCGTCGGACACATCGGAGGGTAGGTAAGTAAAGTAATACAGCCGTGAATCTTCTCAACCTTTGTGGGCGTCACACTTCCATTTTCATCCCAAAGAAGATTAGGTCTCTGCTCGCAAAAAGGCATTGTTAAGCTCTATTAATGGAGCTAATAATAGTTGAAGAGTGGGTGTGGAGACATTATGAGATCCTGCAAAATGTACAGTAGCTTGGCATTTCTCTTTATCTACGCGGCTGGATGTGCATGCTAATGACAGAATTATTTCACCGTTACACCCCCCTGAAACACACTGACCTGTGCATTATGTGAGCTGTTTCACACGGAACAATTATTTGTCACCTCATTTTCTTACATGTGTGTCCCTCCCCACCCATTACTCAAACAATTACAGTGGTAAAATTCACCTTTCTCTTTTCAATTATCATCTCCCTGTACAGTATGTACAGTATCCTCTACTAAGTGCACAATTACCCATAATCCATTGCCACTGTATTTCATCAAGGTTCATTGCACTCGTGGCATTGACACATGGACATATCTCATATGTATTCAGGACGCACACCATACAGTAACTTTAATTGTTATTATTACAGAAGGATTAAGTCACATGATTAAGAATGAAATGCAATACCAATGTACAGCACAGTACGTAATCTAAATATATAAAAAGATACATTAGTATTTTGTTTAACAAGCATAAAGGTGAGATTGATGTGTCATCGCGAAAATTAAGAGTGCAGTGATGAATACTTCTGCTCCTCATTTGCACCTTTTCTCTGCACATTCGCATCAGTGTATTCTTGCTTTTACACCTCCCCGCACGCTGTAACATGTTTTTTTTTCTCCATTTGCTACGTGGCACGGTTTGCACGGTACAGCAGAGGATCCGTCCACCCCTTCCGTTTCAGGAAGCTCTGTGTTCGCATTGTTGATGGCAATTTCTCGAGGATGTGATATTACTTGACTCTGGGAATTCATCAATGTCGGGAAGCTGCGCTCCTCCGATCCTTTTTCACCGTCTGACGCACTGCTCGCGCTCCCCCGGTCTCTCGCCACTGTCACCGCGGCGCGTTGCGCACACATTTGTTTTCCCCCCGGTGCGCTTCCCAGGATGCTTGAGCACTTACTCATTTTGACGGAAGGGCTCTCTTTCTTTCGCGAGGCGATTTCTGCGACACTGCACCTGCACTGCTGTGCTTTGTGATGTCATCGCCGTACGCACGCGCGACGCTTCTCCCACGGGCGCGGAGGGCGGAGCAGGCGGAACACGCGATTCTCAGGCCTTTGGCTCATTGACCATGCGCCAGGTGAGAACCAGCCAGAGCCAATAAGAGCGATGAATATCGCCGCAATGAGTTCACTTGGAAGGCACAACTTTTAAAGGTTACAGTTATTGATCATGTGAAGACATCTCATTTTTCTTCCGTGTCATCTAAAGGAGAGAGCCAAAATGAAGAGCTCAAGCAAACAGAGAAAAGTATACAAAGACCTTCTTCTGGACAACATTTTGACAGTGAAAGTTTCTGTGTAAAGTCTCTGTTTTCTGCAGGAAAAAAAAAAAAAATAATAATTAATTGCTCATAGAAAGTGAACTTGAAATATATTTTTGCTCTCCTGGAAATATAATATATATAAAGCTATTAAATGTTTAAAAAATGAATCCTGGTGAATGTGTTAACATGCACATAACAAGCACACACCAAGCAGTGCTAAGCAAATGGACCTTTGATGAACGCAACCAAGTTGTGAGCCCGCCTGCTTACTGTATTTATCCCTAACAAACCACCCAGAGGTACATTTACAGTTCTCTCCTTGGCCACTATAAACATTTGTGTAGCCAAAAAAAAAACATAAAAGCGAATGTGAGCAAAGAATGGATGTGAATGTCATATTTCCCAAATTTTTCCGTCCATTTCACATCCACTCCTCTCTGATGATGCTGATGATGTGGGGGTGATTCTGCACGGCTGCGCGGTCGCCAACGGGAAATCTCGGCGTACGCCAGGGGCGAGATTATCATCTTTAATAAGGACCGGCGGTGTATTAGCATGCTGTGAATGCGCTAGCGGGTGGGGGTGGACTGGGTAGATAAGGTCAGTAGTTAAATGTTATCCCGAGCCACACGAGAGACCTTGTTACTGCCGAAGGAGGAGAAGGAGTGCTGTATTTTAAATGGCTCCATAAATGCCAACCAAGGAAACATAACAGGAAACCAATGAGAACAGGTATCGGCCGCAGGTATATAAATCTCAGAGCCTGGTTCGCTCAGCATCCATAGTGATTTGCATATCGTTGTTTCTTATTTTTATGAATATATTAAGATCCTTTCCTCATTTCTATTGGCTATTTTAAATTTCTTCTGTATGACAGTTTCAGGCAGGTGCTAAAATTGATATGTAATTGATCACTGTATAAATGCAGAAATGGGTTATTACCCCTGTAGTTCCATAATAATAATAATAATAATAATAATAATAATAATAATAATAATGCCCTTTTTTCGGTCACTGAAGCCTTCTGGGGCTTCAGTCTCACTTAGCTCTCAATCAGTCAGAACTATTCAGTCAATACTTTATCAGTTGAGCTGATATTTCATAGAACACTTGCCAAACAAAAAGTTTGTTACCAAACAAACTCCAGGAGGTGAAGAATGCAGCTCTTCACCCCTGCCCAACTGAACATGCCCATCAGTCAGAGATAGCTGTCAATGCATTGCCATGTCCAAGGGTTGTCAAACCACCGAGATCTTCAGTCACTCACATTCACATCACCCATGACAACAGCGCTCGTCTAATCCTTCCACTTTTTTTCTGCCGCGGCGGTTCATCGCAGAAGCTGAACTATTTTTACCTCATCCGCACAGACTGAAGTGAGCACAGGGTGGAGCAACCCAAGTCTCGCTTAACAAGTGTTTTCTCCAGCATGTCAGGATGCTGCCTGCCAGCTGGACTGCCACAGTGCCGCTCCCTCTGCTCAATGAGAAGGGCTCCTCTGTTCATCTTCCTAATTGAGCCTCAATCAAATCAAGCATACATCTTAAACCGTGGCGATACTGTCCCGGTTCCAGGGAGCCGGTGTAGTAATGGGGCACGGAACTCTGATGGATTGTTATTACAGCGTTTACACTGCGTACCGCCAAAAAATCAATAGCATAATCACCAGAGGAGGGGGAGGAGGAGAAAGGCACATCTTTGAACCTTCCTCGGTTGTTCCTGAATTTTCTTTTTTTTTTTTTTAGCTGTGCTGTACCGTTGTGAGAGAAATTGGAGAAATGCACCACGGAATGGACTATTTCCAGCCCCCCACCCCCCCGTCCCCCCTTCACTCAAGCCTAAGAAAGCAGACGAGAATGGCACGGCCATTTGTATTCACACGGTTTGTTTGTTTGTGCTGGAAGTCGTTTGCAGTCTAAACGTGCTCTCGTACACACATCTAACCTAATGACTGTCGCAGAGTGATGAATTCCTGCGGTGTGCCCGCGTAAACTCCGTTTCTGCGCTAATATAAATTGATAGTTTTCTTGTTATTTTCCTCGTCTTGCGCTTGCCACGAAATGCAAGGCGCAGGCGTCATAACTCCGCAGAGTTCCAGTCACAAACACCGTCGTGAGAAACCTAGCCAAAGGTGTCAGGTAGACATTAATTAGGAATCTGTCAGACAGTGGTGGGGAGAAAAAAAGAAAAGGAAAAAAAACATGTTAGTCTCATCAGTTTTTTCTATGCAAGTCACAGGAATGGATCAACTTACTAACGAATAGAAGAAAATTCCACCTGTCTTCACTGCTACAGGGAAGAAAAAAAAACATATTTTTAATTTAAGATTTGCATATTGTCTTCCTAGGTCAAGTCAAAGATTCAGAATTAGTTATTAAAAATATTCAACTGTTCAGTACGCTCTAGCAGAGTTTTTTTGACAGCAGCATAAAAAAAAAGGTTTGGCTGATTTGATGCATGAGACACCTCTAATGCTGGGGGCACTGTTGTCTTATCTTTACTCTGTGATCGGCACAAACAAGCTGCAGTCTTTGAGCACGTTCAACTTAAATATTCAGCTTTTATTCATGCTCACGTATGAGCCGTATGTATGTGACATATATGACGCTGTCGAATGATTTAACCATCTGTAAGATTACAAGGTTCGTACTGTAGCATTGCACGTTGGATAGATTGCAGCAACGTGACAGAACAATGAGAATTATTTGCCCTAGCTTGGTCTGCAGTTTTTCCTGGAAAAACCTAAACATGTGCACATGCTCATTAAGAGTGATGGCTGGAAATGCGGTCCTTTTGGTTGATTAAACTACAATGGTACTACAATGACAAAATGCTAAAACAGCTTAATAATGGAAAACCTCATATTTTCTCAATTTAAGTTTCAGATAACTTTTCCAGCTGTCTAATCACGTTATCATGCAGTGTATGTCACAGCACAGCAACTTTACTTACATTAGGATACATACATGCTATCATTCATGGAGAAAATTAATCTGTAGATGCTTTATTTCCAACCTTATCTTCCTAGGAGCATTCACCTCATTGTATACTTTGTTAAGCCTGTGGATGGGGGATGGCATAACCCTGCTGACATTAAATTTACTTTAGTTGTTAGAACAGCTGCTTTGAAATCACCAGCATGAAATTTGGGTTTGATCAGTCACAGGTCATTTTATGAAGTTTTGGGATTCCTGTGGTCCTCACAGAGGGTTGTCATGGTCATGGCTTGAAGTGTTGAGTTCCCTCTTGCTCCTTGGATTCTGCTGAACAATGTCGGATGTTTGTTTGCTTTGTGAAAATAAAGCGTTTTGTTCAGGACGGTGAGGCACTGTTGTCCAAAATATCAAATGCCCATGCCGTGATCAAAAGTTACAGCAATTATCGCATATTAGATTCATCTTTATTGATACTGATGCTCCTATCCAGTGCTGACAAAGCCTGACAAGCCCCACCTGTCCCCTGCAAGCTTAGGAACCAATCAAAAATGTCATCATGGTCATTGGTGCTAATTACTATCACACAGTAATGCAGGTATCTTGTGAATTCTGGTCTCTGTGGTTTTCAGTCTAATCAGTGTACCTCAGTTTGTCTCCTCGTATATGTCTGCTCGGGCCCCTGCAGCTGTCTAAAGACAGTATTGGATAATTCTCCCATCGATGCCTCTGCTCAAATGACCAGTCAGCCAATCAGCAGGAGCGCTGTCAGGCTGGCTTTGCTCACGGCCTCAGGCCCTATGGCACAGCCTCCATTAATAATTCCAGGCTAAGGTGTAGGCTACACGGTATGGTGGAGTAAAAAAAAAAAAAAAAAAAAATAAGAAACTTACAGTGGAAGTCAGCCATAAAAGGCGTTCCTGCTGAGCATGGAAAGAAACACAACATTTAATCCCCTCTGCTCCTCAGCAACAGGCCATGAGTACTGTGGAATTAGACTAGTTTTAGAGCAATGGCCTTACAATGGCCTGTAGTCGGGTCCACTTAGAATATGTTTGTGGTGGTAAGTCAGTAGGCCGGCTGAAGGTTCCAATCCAGGGTGAGAAAATAGTTCAGTGTAATTGTGAAAGCAGAGGGGGAGCACTCAAGTTTATTACTCTGAGATTACTCTGAGATTACTCTGAGATTACTCTGAGATTACTCTGAGATGACGTGGAAAACGGATTGGTTGGGCTATGACTGGGCCCAGTGGCAGATTTATCAATTTTAGGGCTCCAATCATTGCTTAGTTTGGGGGATCCCCTGAACTCCTCCTGACAGTGTACCGACAAAGCTGTTTCACTTTAAAAGCTACAGAACATAAAGCAAAATTCTGCAATACTGCCCAAATGTGAAATTTGTGGAGTTATTTCTCAATGATAGATTTATTAACATTCTGGATTAATATATAGGCTACTGTTTGTAGCCAGCAGGGCCCCAAACAACTGTGTGGTTTGTGTGGTGGAAAAGTTCACCTGTGACTAGGTAAACTTGGCCAGATATTTAATATTTTTAGTACGGCTCACTTCCCCTTGCTTTAAATTTCTTTTTCTTTTCTTTTCCAAAAGATCTAAAACTAAAAATGTTAGCTTAAATTCAATTCAGAATATACAGTATTTCATATAAACATACATCGACTACAGCATATGGATATACTAAATCTTGAATGTAATAAAAACTGCTAAAGCCATATAGCAACATTCATAGGAAAATATTCTTCCATTCAAGCATGAAGTTTTGAAGTTTATCTTCTGCTTGTGTACATTTCAGCCTGTTATGCCCATATCTACATCTCGCCTCGGCCAATTGAATCACAGTGATATCCTTTCTATCTCACCAGTTATCTTATCCCTGCTTTAACCCAGGTAGGCAACAGCATGCTAGATGTGCATGCAATCCTTTCTCAAATAACCACGCGAACAAAAACTAATGTGGCAAATGCACAGTCATTTTCTGCCTAATGAGTCAGGTCTTCCGACATCTTACAGCCTTTTCCCCCCAGCTACCGTGTGTTTATAATCTTGTTTATAAACTTTAAGAAATGGCGGTGCCCAAAACCTCAAAGGAACAAGAAAGGGTATGAGAAACGCGGCTATGAATTTGTTTTGCCACGGCTGCATTCTTCTGCGAGCTGTGATTTGACCTGAAGGGGTTTGATTCTGTCAGCTCAAATTGTGATCGATCTTCTTTCAGCCTGTGCCAAATTTTGTTAAAAAAAAGCAGCTGCTGATGATGCCGCCGTTCCCTCCTCTCTCTCCACAGGTAGCAGAGCCTAATAATTTGTGCGGCAGGCGTAGAACGTCGCTGTAATCCCAATGAAACCTTTCCAGGAACACCCACAAACTCTCAACACCGCTACAATTTGTCAAAACAGAACCAGAAATGACCAGACAGGAAATCAAGGGAGGAAGACAGTTATTTGCTTGAACCGAATAATATGTTCGTTAGAACTTCCGACACAATAAATGAAACGGAAAAAATAGCTTTCTTATTTACCAGGGGGGTTCAGAGTCAACACCTATTGCTTGAAGGTTTGCCGATTGAAACCAGAGCTGCAAAGGTTTTTAAAAGGAACATACTGAAATACAAAACGATTAGACACCCGACCAACCCATTTGTGGCCTCAAACTGGCTTCGTAGAATAATTAACTGTCTTTGAACATGGTCGCATTTCCCACCGAGAATATGTAACTGTTTTAGTGCATGAAAGCCAAAACAAAATTAGGAAACATGCATATAGAAAACAGAATATTGAGTCAGGATGCATTATTTATAATGATAAGCTAAAGGACATAATTGCAAGTGAGTGTTTTTAAAAATAAATGACTTCGTTATTTTCTGAAATAGCCAAAGCTTTGAGTCTTTTTAACAGACATGCAAAACACAATTCTGTTCGGCTTCAAGTTTCTTCAACTTCTGCAAAGAAAGCGCTATAACAAGGCAAGGTTCACTAAGGTAAGTATACCTTTGGGGTAAATGAATCTCTTGGTAATTTCTCAGCTGTCACTCAAAAAATATTTTTAGCGAAAAATAAGCTTTACATGCAGTTCCTTGCTCTGAATAAGCCCTGCTGTGGGCTCAGCTTCAGCATAATTAAAAATAGCTCATTAAGGAGACATAATGAAATATTCTACTTCCATATATGCCCATCACCCACTGATGAATTCATATTACTTAAGTAACTGGCCACAGCTACAGCATTGAGGATCTGGAATAACAGAATACCAGAGAAGCAACAGGTATGATGTATGGATTTACAGCTGCATTTTCAGAAACAGCTATTGCTACAGTCATTAGCAATGAACAGAATTAGTTGTTATTTCCATGGGTTAGTCTGATATGCTGTGGTAGTGAAAAACAACAGGCCTCTCTCTACTTTGGTCACACAACAAGCATGTGATGTCATACCCTTTAGGTACATATCTGAGCATGCCCCACAAACACTTCGATAAGAGCAGCACTTTGCTCAATTTTCTAATGATAATATACATTTCCTTTTAATCTTCATTTTTCTGACACATATTCTGTACAAAGGCAGCACAGCAAAAAAAGAACAAAAAAAAGAAATAAAGTGAAACAAAATAATTCATAATTCATGTGGAAAGAAGAAACATTCCGGAGATATGTTATGCCAGAAGTTTTGTAACTTCAGTAGCAATGGAAGTGTAACCATCCTTTGCAAAGAAATCGTGCACCTGGAAATGAATCATTTCAGTGTATACATTTCATTTTGCTAATACTATTCAAGCTGTCCTAAGGAAGATTAAGATATGTGTACCACTGGGCCTAAGGCTACCACCATTTGCAACACATTTGTTTATTAAATCACTTCACGTATGCCCCGCATTTGTACATGATAAATATCTGGAAATGGAAGCATCTTATTTTATCAAACAAGGTTGTTTCTGAGTACAGTAAGTCATGCAATGTTTACACATTCCTTATCTCTGCGAGTTTTTACATTTTCCAATTTGGTCAAATTGCTTTAGGGTAGGTCTCCTCAACCCACGGGGCTGCAATGCAATCTGGGTTTCCAGCTCTCTCTGGAATACCGATACTTTGAAAAAGAGGCCAAACCTATTAAATTAATTCAAAAATAATCAGAACCAGGTGGTTAAAGGGAGACTGGCCAGACTGAAAATCTGCAGAGAGCGTGGCCCTCTTTTTAACTGCGCTTGAGCTTTCTTAAAATACTCAGCAATTAAAGCCAGGTATACTGAGGAAGAGATAAGACCTCTCCATCTGCATGCATTATTATCAGCTTAATTCAATGATCAGATTGCGTGTTGATGCACAGAGTTCCCCCTTGTGTGTGAGCGTAATTTAATGATGCCGATTACCTTAATTAGCCCGCATTCTGGACCTTGGAAAGGCTCCAGTCCTGAAAAAGAAAACATTGAGTCCGGTAATTAACGCCAGGCTCTGGGCTAATGATGCGAAATTAAAGTGACAATTAAAGAGTGAATGGGGTTCAGACCTTGTTTATTTCTAGCATTCTTACCGGCAACTTATCAAAGAGTCAGGTTAAACAACTCTCAGCCTGATTAAGACACCTGCCCAATGGGTAGCCATGGCAATCATTCAGCGGTGGTGCGGTGGTGCGGTGGTTAGCACTGTTGCCTAAGAAGGAAGTTTTGGGTTTGAGTCCTGGCTGACCCAGATCCTCTCTTTGCATGTCTGCATGTTCTCCTTGAGTTTGTATGGGTTTTCTTCAGATGCTCTGGTTACCTCCTACATCCAAAACATGTAGCCCAGGGACAGCAGATGAAAATTATACTCTTTAGCTAATTAACTCACTAATTGGCACAATTACACAAATGTTATTAATCTGCATTATCCCTGTAAAATAAACTATTAAATGAAATATCAGCAGATATCATATATATATATATATATATATATATATATATATATATATATGACTGATATTGCAAGTACATGTATTTTCAAATTCTAATAAGAGGAATTTGACATCTGACACAATAATAACATGCATGAATGCTGTCTTACTTAATACGATATGACACTAGTGGCTACAGCTGCAGAAATAACCTGTCTTGATGAGAAAGGTTGACAGGTTCGCTCAGATGGTCCTGGAATGTCTCTGTATTAATGTTCTGAGTCATTCATGCTTTTTATTCTAAGGACCTATGCAAATCCATCCATCCATCCATCCATCATCAAAACCTGCTCATCCCGGGAAGCTGAAGCGCCTATCCCAGCGTGCATTGGGCGTGAGGCAGGAATACACCCTGGACAGACTGCCAATCTATTGCAGGGCACACACACCATTCATTCACACACTCATATCTATGGGCACTTTAGAGTCTCCAGTTAGCCTACCTGCATGTCTTTGGACTGTGGGAGGAAACCGGAGTACCTGGAGGAAACCCACACAGACAGGAGGAGAACATAAAAACTCTGCAAGGGCCCAGGCTGGATTTGAATCCAGGACCTTCTTGCTGTGAGAATCACCTGTGTGCACCACCGTGGTGCTCGCCTATGCAAATAAAGACTGTTTGAATACATTTGGAGCATTGAAGTTGCCTAAATTGACAAACATGTGTCAGAAACCTCTTAGAATAAATAGCACTGGATAAATTTAATTACTTACAAGTTGAGGATCTGCATTCCCTGACTGTAATGTAGCGTCTGGAAAGCACATGATGTTAAGTGCAGGAAACAGTACAGTAGGCAATGTAATTACATTTTACATTTTGTGTAATATGCACTAACAACACTATTTTCATGTGAAGCAGGCCCTGTGATCTTTGTAATTACAGTTTATTGGAAAATCCTAAACCAAAATCAACACCCGCCTCTGCCTCCACCCATGGCCCTTTCAATAATATTTGAACCTTAACCAAACCCCAAAGTCACCTGAGCCACAATCATTGTGCACCTGACATTTAAAAAAGCTGTATGAAATGAAATGTTTATGAAATGTATGAATGTGTGGCCTTGAAGTAACCAAAACACTTTTTACAGTATGTATTTAAATATGATAAAATTACAGAGTGAAATAGTCAGTTTAGATAAGAGTAAATGACAATACATTTTAGATGCATTTTTCTTTAATCGAGGCAGAGGAGCACTCTTGACAGTCACCTGGATTCAGTTAACGTTTGTCTCCGAGTTTGATTCAGAATTAAATGTGATGGTTATGCTATTCTTCAGCAGAAGTTCAGCAATCACAGAAATTAACTCACCAGACTACTGTAGTGAAGAAAAAACATTCCATATTTTTTTTAAAAACTTAATATTTAATTACAAGTCAAAAATATGGAAAACTTTCATATGACTGAATTATTACTGAATGAGTCATCTAAGCATCCTCTCCTTGTTTGTCCTCACCTCCAGACAGGAACGTTTTCTACCTGTAGTGATGTTTTTGGTTTTTAATGCAGCCTTTTCTTTCCATAAAAAGTCTGCTTTACAGAGCTCCATCTCCATCGTTTCAGATAAGGCTTTCTCGCCGTCTTTGCGCACACCCTTTTTCCCTAACATCTAAGCAGGTTTGTTTTTAACGCCCTTCCTTTTGATTCACCCTGAGGCAAGAACGTGGCACTGGCACACAAACAAAACAAAACATATTTCTTTACTTACTTGTGAGTAATCCCACAAGGATTTGTACTGTATATTTTGTTTTAACAATTTACACTCTGAAAAAGCCAGCAGGGTGTTGTTTAATCACAGGCACAGCTTTCACAGTGGATGCATACACATTACTGTATGTGTATAATACATTATACCGTATATTTTGAAACACTGCTCACATTTACCACTCCATAGATTAAACCACAAAATACAGAAATTCACTGTGACCTGTGAGCTTGTCTCGATTTTTATATCACAATAACAGCCATTAATTAAACAACCGTGAGACATGTTTTCTTAGACTAAAATGAAAGATTGTGGAGGCTCTTTCTTGTGTTGCAGGTTTTGTTTAGCAGCAGATGTGTTGTGATTTTTTTGTCTTTCTCCTTAAACACCGTGTGTACCCCTTTGTACAAATCCACGAAGAAGAGCACCAGTCATTTTCTGTTTCATTAAATTGTAATCATGTGCTTACAAATATGTAAATACAGACACTATACATGTATTTATATACTGTAATGATTGAGGAGGAGAAATTATGTTTTTGAAATTAAAAAATGGAAAGGAAACATTTGGTCTCGTCTTGCTTCCAAGGCTTTCTTAAGCATTGATAAAATATGGTTGTTTCCCCTCTCTTTGGACAGTAGCCTTCAGAATTCAATTCGCTAACACTTCCTGATCATTTGTCCATTAGAAATTAATGTCACGGGTTCAAAAGTTACCTCAGTGAGTCCATTAGATGTGTGTTTAATTGGAACTTACAGGACAGGAGATGTGCATTGTGGGCTTTTAGCAGTACACTCAGTGCAATTACGTGTGCACGGAGAATACTTCACGCTGTTCGAATTTTCACGGATCAGGACAGCGGTGATTAATCCTTTGCCGGGAGCTCCCCGGAAACCAATACCTCCTCTCATATTGAGCAGACCAGCAGACGAACCAGAGTTAGATATCAGCGGACACGTTAAAAACACTGCAGTCATTTCAGAGGGTGGTGGGCTGTGGCTTTCTCTCTATTACTCTATTATTATTGCAGCCCATCACCGAGTTATTTATTTCATTCTATTTTAATATAACTCAGACGCCTACCCACCTCCCTCTCACTTTCAGTGCGATTCAATATAGCATTTTTCTATATAACGGTCGTATTATTCTGGACATTGAATACTTAAGTGTAACAGTGTTTCTGGTTCATATAATGCTGTAGTTCTTCAGAAATTTACTGTTACTATTAAATTACTGTCTACTGCATAGAGAGGAGTTTAGCCTTCCTTCTCCCTGCACTGTGCTCCCACACACCCACATTTCGAAAAAATCTCACCCTGCCCATATTCAACCACACTACACACATTTACCTGAATATTTATATTGTTTAGCTATATCTCACTTTAGCTGGAAGGTTGCAAAAGCACAGAGTGAGACTGGCGTAAACTAAGGGAGGGATAATTACATGCACCTGGATGTGTTGCATGTGTTGCATGTTTAAAACGGCTGCATTCACTGAGTGTGGCGCGCTGCTATGGTGAGAAATTCCCTGTCCGGAATTCCAAGATGAATGCATTCTAATTTGTCTGGTGATGCATGTGTGTCTCCAGGCTACTGCCATTTCCTGTTATTAAGGGCCCTGGCTTCTCCTATCTCATAGGTATTAGAAATATTTATGGGACACGGGTTGATTGACTATTTCAATTAATTTTCTCCATCTTAAGCTTTACATTAATGCTTTTATGCTTCTTTCCGTCCATGGCTTGTTTGTAAGACATGAACGCCGATAACCTACACTCTGGCTTTTATGATTATAGCTCTCAGTGCTGAGATTGGGGGGGATACTATGATGTAACTTCCATCGGCAGCAATACCGCTCACCCATTGGCTGTATGTATGAGTAGCTAATTGCGGCAACACCGAGAGTGCCTAATATTCAGGCGGTGAATGTCTTTAATGGACACTGCAGGGGGAAAAGGAAATCATTGGCTGCCAGCCTAGCCCAGACTGAAATAACAGCGAGAGAGAGAGAGAGCTACATTTCAGGAAGGAAATGTGAATTCCAGGTGATGACTGCTGTTTGATTACAGCAATAAGGTGTCAGTGCGTGTACCAGAGCGGGAGTCATTATTATGCAGGAGCACGCCTATGCGGCAGGACCATCCAGCCGCTGCCTCTCATAAAAAAGCCACACTGAATCCTTTTTTTTTCCCAGGAAAGGAAAATGTTTTTTTGTTTCTTTTTTTTTTAAACTCTTTTTGCTTCTGTTTTCATCTCTTTTTTTTATTGCAATGATTTGTGGGCCGCCCAAGAAAGTGAGAAGTGCCCATGGAAGATTTTGTCAGCCCCTTTTCATGGAAGCTAATAAAAGACATAATTAAGCAGCAAGCTCTCCTTGCACTTTATAAGCACGTCTGAGCCTTTCTCTCTCCCCATGGCACCAGATTCGGTAGGGGAGGCAGGGACAGGGCTGGTGCATGGGCTGGGAGGGTGCTCCTCATTCAGTCCATGTCACTTGCACGCTGGTTCTGCACTGCTGCATTCACGCGGTAACGGCTTGCGTTGTCTTTCCGTTTCGCGTGGCTTCAGGATTCTGAATCCGACTTTTTCCAGAAATGGCACATTTACTTATTTAATCGACTCTTGCAGAGGACCTATGGCCCCTGTTGGGCTCATATGTACTCTGTTAGTGTTGAATTAACACTGTCCATTTTACTGTGCAGAAACAGTAGGTCATACCATCGAAGCACAGGATCTCACCCCTTTCCTCATAGAGGTAGACCTTTCACAGCTTCCAGATGCCAGACATGTATCACGCAGCAATGTGTATTTTGAGCTCTCCATACAGAAATGGGGAGCGGAATTCGTTGTTTTTGAAGCAAACCTTTTTTGTTTTTTTTTGTTGAATTTGTTTCAATTTTGGATTTTGTATCCCCTAATCTTTTAGGGATTCACACATTTATACTGTAAAAACACACAAAATTGACATATTTTGGAAATGGCGCACAACATGATGTTTCTCCTCACGTGTGAAATACGCCTGTTTCTCTGCTGACCCCTCCAAAGGCAGAACAGTCCCTGCTGCAGAATGAGGATGTGCTCATAGAGATGGTTGATTCAACATTTTTAATTGGCTCTAAATGAAGGTTCTGTCTGTTAATAAAACCAAGTGTTCTTTCCTTTGAGATGTAATGAACCTCATGAGGAAGTAATTAAATTCATTATTAAACAGGTAGGATCTTAATAGCTTTGGTGATTAATTCCCAATAGAACTTTCAATGAAGGATATTCTAAAAATAAAAGGTGCTCAATTGCATCGTTTTGCACATTGCATTTGCCTCCTCAACTGATTTACTGTCAGTTCCCTGTTCTCTCTGCATATGCAAAAGGACACATGTGAAACTGTGTGTGAGGGTGTGTTTGTGTGTGTGTGTGTGTGTGCAAGTGTGTTTGTGTTTGAGAGAGAGAAAGATAGTGAGAGAGGCAGAGGAAGGATGGAGAGAGAGAAAGGTGAGAGAGGGAGAGAGAGACAGACAGAGAGAGACAGGATGGGGAAGGGACAAAGAAAGGGGAGAGAGGGAGAGGGAGGGATGACAGGAGAGTGAGAGAGGGAAAAGGAGAGAGAGAGATAGAGAGGGGAGAAGGATAGAGAGAGGGACAGACAGATAGAGAGAGACAGAGAGAGAGAGAGAGAGAAGGAGGGAATTTTGGGTGGTAACAGTAACAGACAGAGGCACTAATGGTATCACTATACGTCTTCAGGCTCCCGCAGATGTCGGCTGCATTATGTGGCCCCTGATGAAGCACCCTCTGCTGCCGCTCAGCCATGGCCGTGTCGGTGCTAATCAAATAGATAACGCTCTTTAGCACAGACCGTCCTGGTGAAAGTAGTTTAGTTACCAAAGAAGAAGAGGGAGTTTCCTCCTCCCCATTTAATTCAGACGTGCGGGGGAATGCAGCTGGTGGGGTTTCCCTCCAACAATTGGCGGGCAAATGCCACCGTGATTTGATCCACAGAGACCCGTTACTGATTGCGCTGCAACGTGTGGCGACACTGCGGGCGGACTTTTTCCGTGGGGGTTGAATGCCCAGCGTCCAGGCCATTGTGTCTTTTGAATGCCCGTATGAATGCCACCGATGCTCGAGATTTATCCGTCTGACACAGCCGGCAGCCAGGCTCATTAGCTTTAACTTCCAGCCCCTTGCACTGCTCTTGGCTTTCAGCATGTCAGCACTGCCCACCAGGCATCTGTGTCTTCAAAAAGGCCATTTGTAAACACATCTGCTAAAGATGAATATCCCTCCCACAGAAATTGATCATCCTGTCAAAATCTACCAACACGGAGCAATTCTGTTTTACGTACCAGGGGTATAAAACCTGCTAAATCACACTACCTTCTACCACATCTGATTGGATGTTGAGTCTCTTTCCATTACATTATAGGAATTTAGCAGATGCTCTTATCCAGACACAACTTTTCACGTAGCATTTACATTGCATCCTTTTATACAGCCAGATATATACTGAAGCAATGCAGATTAAGCACCTGGCTTAAGCTACCCGGGAATCTAACCTGTGACCTTTAGGTTACGAGACCAGTTCCTTACCCATTATACTACACTGCCGCCCACCCTTTGCCAGGTGCCTGACTGGTTTCCCAGCACATCTGGAGGAAGCGCACGTGGCTGTAATGTATGATAACAAAGCACTCGCAGACGTCCCCCCTGAGAGCTTACTACTGCGTTTTCATAAACTCCTCTCGCATTCTGATGTCCTGCCCCGCTTTAAAACCACCGTGCTGGTGTCAGAGTTCCAGCATGTGACCTTGCATTTAAGTGGCTGAATTTTAAAATTAAAAAAAAAAAATTACATGGAGGACAAACCGTCTCTATCAAATCTGATTGAGTCAGCAGTCCTTTGCTAATTGCTAGTCCTAGCTTCACTGGTTTCCTTTTCTCCAAGGAGCTACGGTCAGTATAATCTGTCTGCTGTGCTCCTTATAAATATAAAGTCAGCAATGCTACACTTTTTTTTTTTTGAGTCCTCCCAGGATAGCGCAGTAGCCTACTTGATGTGGGCGAGCATAAGAGGAATTGACAGGAATGTTCCGGCGTATTCCTAGAAAAGCACCCCCTGTATACACAAGGTGACTCACAGACACTCATGAAAGGCAGAGGTCATTGATCATACCATTTTAAAGAGCACGCCGTCTGCTGCCTCCATTTTGACCGACCACTTCAAGACCGAGACACTCCGGCAGGAGAGCCGGACTAATTGCTGCCCTCTAAGTGTTCGCTCCTAATTTGCGAGCGGCGTCTTCTAGATCACGCACGTGACGCCGAAGTGCTCGGGAGGACGATCAAAGCCCAGCGCGGGCTTCCAGGGCCCTTTCAAACGAGTGCATTTGGCTCTATTGATTAGAGGGCAGGTGCTGCATCAGTGAACTACTCCTGTCTGCTCTGTGACCCGTTGAAACCGTGAGTGTGTATGTGTGTGTGTGTGTGTGTTTGGGGGGGAATGTCTGATTGCTTTCACCAGCCTGAGCTGATTTTAAAAACACTCCCCAACCGCAGAGATTTCGGTGCCAGCCGGCAGGCTGCTTGTACGACCGGGAGGACCGATCCTTCATCGTGCTCGCACCCTCCCACCGATCTTGTCAGATTTCAGAAGGGAAGCTAGAGGTGAACAGCTCTCTGTCTGAGAGGGCGGAACCCCAAGGAGCTCTCTCGCAGCCTCTCTCCCCTACCACCCCCCCCCCCCCTAAATATGGATGAGAGCACTTACTGTAATGCTCGATGTAGAACTGAGAAGTGCAATTTATCATTCCTTAAATAGGCTGTCTAACCACTTCTGGCATTGACATGCATTGCAGGTAGTTTAGCTCTAATATATGCATTATAACATGCGCTGCAAGAGTAGAACATAATGATGTTCAGCATAAAATGTGACTGAAGCAGGTACAATACTGTGATGTTTGGGGGGGAAAAGAGTTTAAAGTTCAAAGGAAGGCTACAAAGACAAAACATTCTGATACCAATGTTTGATACTTCTAAATACTTACAGAGCACAATTTTCAGTGGTAAATCAACTTCAGACTACTCCAGTAGTTTATACGACTCCAGTAGGGATAGAATGCACTTTGTCACAGTTGATTCAACCCCGAAAATTTTGCTGTGTGCTGCAAAAATGAAAACATGCTGGAAAAAGGCTTGCTTGCTTGCAGGCTATATATCCTAATTGTCATTTCCCTTCGAAATAAATTAAGCGATTGTGCCGTGTTGATGAGAGTTTCTTTTTGAGAGAGAGAGAGAGAGAGAGAGAGAGAGAGAGAGAAAACTTCCATTCATACAGAGGGCTAGGATTGGTGTGGTGGAGGTCAGGATGTCTATTTAATCTGTTCATTTATTCTGCATATGGTCTTGGAGCCAGAACCCAGCAATTACAAAGCAAGAGGATGGACACGCAGGAGGGATGGAGCCTCTGATTTGCTAATGATTCTGCAGTGAGCTGGGGGAGCGATTATGAGGTTAGGTGTCCAGATTTCCAAAGCCATCAACCTAGCAATTCCTCCTGGGTTCTTGATGGATTTATTGATCGATTGATTTACTTGATTGATTTCACAGCCTGAACAATTGTTGAGTGCACAACCCTGCATACTCATATTCTGAATAACAAAAAGCTATGTAACCTCCAGCACATAGTCAGCCACATTCACTGAACCTATAATTCATGATGTAGGTGGCAGTAGAGATGGAGCCACAGCTCAGACTTTCATGGATCCCTGTTAAAGAGAGGCTAGCCTCTCAATGAAAGGCTAGCCTAGGTGGCCAACTCTGGAGAGTCACATGATCTGTTGGTTATTGTTGTTAAAACTTTCATACTTGTCAGGACTTACTTAATACATTAAAGTTGATTAAATGGTTCCCGTCTCACAGCTCGCCATTTCTTGGGTCTAAATAGTACGCTACTGTACTTTAAAGCATGTATAAGTATTTATTTTCTCATTATTACTTCAAAGTAGAAACAAAAACCAGCAGGCTCCAGGTCCCCGTTAGGCACTCTTGAGCTAGTCACAGTGAGCGTAACAGAAGGCTTTTCAAAAAATTTTATTTTGTCTTACAACAAATCTGCTGACTTGTCTCTACCTGGGTGATTCTCCATCACTGTGTTCTAGCCTTCTGACAGATTGAGAGTGCAGTGGGGGTGCAGGGGGGGGGGGAGGGGGGGTGCTTGGTGTTATGAAGGAATGGTAAAAATGCGATAGCAAACTGAAGTGCTGCTGTAATTTTTCATTGCCTTTCAGGGGCTGTGTCAAATCCATTTTCACTGAAAATGGAGCTCTCTGAAGAGCCAACCGCATTTGTGCCGCCATCTTCCTTCGCAGTGGGCTCAGAGGAGTTCTTCAGAGAAGATGATTTGTAATGAGTTCCTCGCTTCTCCAGACCCGGGCATCACGAGAAGTAAACTTCAGATTTAGATTTTAGATGTCGGATGTGAAAACGAAGATGTAAGAGCAAGGTATACTGTAAGTAATGGCACCATTTCCCCAAGAGCACGAAACAGAAGGTATGCAATTTTCTGACAGAAAAAAAACTACAGGTTGAATTTGAATGAGGTGAGTGGCAGATAGCATCTGTTCTTTCTTTCCCAGATGAAAGATGACAACAAAACTGAAAACTGCCGTATTTAAAACTTGATAATGCTAGTTTTTCTAGCATATATTTTTCTAAATAAATTGCAGATAAAAGGCATCCCAACCCTGCCCCCATACACACACTCGCATACCAAGTATTGTCCGTGTTGCAGACAGCTAGGGCTTATTCAAAAACAACAAATAGCACAAGAATACACAGCAGTTGCTTCCATTCAATCCCGACTATTTGTTGGAACCATAGGTGCATTTTAAGGGAGTGTTTGTTCATCATCCTCCCTATAATTTGATGTCTGCATGTAAACCGGCCACTTAGTTTATACCAAGATAA
This sequence comes from Anguilla rostrata, assembly GCF_018555375.3. Taxonomy (NCBI): domain Eukaryota; kingdom Metazoa; phylum Chordata; class Actinopteri; order Anguilliformes; family Anguillidae; genus Anguilla; species Anguilla rostrata. Next base: position 7,302,584 of record NC_057938.1, read on the forward strand.
AGGCAGTATGAGGAGCATGAAAAAACAGGCTCACAAAAACCCCGTCATGAAACACCTTGAAGAACTGAAAAAAATAAACTCACCTGGCAAATGGCCTTGTGAAACTAATCTGCAAGACTCTCTCCAAAAACAAAACAAAACAAAAAAAAAAATGCTACTCAATCATACTGAAATGAAAATAGCCACATTAGGTTTCTAAAAAGCGAACTCTGTAAACTATATGTAATGTAATAATGGAATACTCTATGAATGAGTAGTGTCTTGAAAGATGTTAAATTCCAGGTGCATAGAATGTTCTTCAGAACAGAACATTTTGTACACCTGGATACTAGTGTTTTTACCCCAACATATCTTTAGAGTTATTTATGGATAGTATATCCATATATTTTGGCCTGGGCCTTTCTGAGTGGAGTTTGCATGTTCTCCCTGTGTCCGCATGGCCAGCGCCCCCCGTGACCCTGCTCAGGGTAAGGGGGTATATATAGATATGGATGAATGGATGGATGGATATCCATACATCAATGTCATCGGCTGTTGTGAACCATTGCAAATGAATGATCCTGCCCTGTTTAAGAGGATGGGAGGTGACAGGAGCTGGTGCTGTTACAGGCGTCAGTTCGGGAGGCAGATCCTCCTGAGGTAAAGCGCGATCGCCTGAAGTGTCCCACAATGCACTCTCCGCTCTGCGTACCGAGGCGTAGGTTATATGGGGTTCACTGAAAGGCCAATGGCTGGCGGGTTAGCGGGTTTAAGCAGAGTTAGAGAGCCGCCTTCGAGCAACTTCCCTGCTTTTCCAGCCCAGCGCTCACTTTCAGCTGCGACTGTGAGAGCCAGAAAGGTCAAGGAGTTAGATTCTCAGCAGACCCCTCACACCTTCAGAATCTGCAGACTGCCAACGTGCTTCGGGTTTATATTTTGTTTTGCAACTGAGTCCGCACCCCCCTCCCCCTCCACCCCACCCCGCAAGAGAGCAGTTTTTTTTTTGTTTTGTTTTTTTGCCTGGAAGCAATCTAATGGGTATTGGACTCCAATAATTGCTTCATTATGAAGTTAATATTTCTGACGTAGGTTATGAACAATACAAATAAAGCATGACTAAGCTAATGTCTCCCTTCACATTAACGGTGTTTCTGCTTTCCTGTTTGCGTGTCCCTGAAGATTAATATCTCAAGCCGTGCCCTTTTTGGTCTCATTTATTATCCAGGGCTCATTCTGATAGCTTAATATAGTGTAATGAATTTCACTGCCAGATGTCTTTCTGGTCCAGCTTTATATAGACCAGAGCCCCTCTTCAATATGCATATTTCTATTATCTGAAAGACAGGGAGTGAGTGACGGACCGTCACTAGACGTAATATACATTCCTGTTGATTTTCAATGTAACGTGTGTTGAAATCATCATCGGAAAAGCTTAATTGCCTGTCAGCACAGATGACAAATGGTGCAAAGAGCAACAGGGAATATTTCTGATTCCTGATCTTGTTAAACGAGTATGACGCCAGTCACCCGCATTGCACACATGTTTACGTACAGCGTCTGCAGGTGTTTGAACGAAATCTAATTCCGCCGCAAAGTAATTCAATAAATTTGATTATGTTGTGAATGGAGTAAATTATTTGTGGACAACATTAAGTGGACAACATTAAGAGAATAACCAAGGGACTGCCTTGATATCATGACAACGTATTTTCTTACCCCAAAATTACTACATGCCCATCAAATTATTAAACCAAAAAAAAAAAAAACGACCCATTCATTGGTGTTTAATAAAGTAAATTATATTACAATAAAACAAATACTGCCACCAGCGCCATAATGTTTCTATGGCTTACAAGGGCACACTGACCGATACATTTATACCTCACTCTGTACAAAGGGCAGGGAACAATATGATCTGACCCAGAGGTAAAAATATTTTCATTAGCTGCCAGAAAGATGGCCATAAATTGAGCTGCAATTCTACGAATGGAAGTACAAACCCAAAGCATTTAGGCTTTCCCGGGCACATAAACAACTGCACCGAACAAATACGCTTTGATGTGCTCTGTGCACTTCCCAAAAATGAACACACTGACCTAGAGAAACTTTTCAGCTGGAGCTAAAATCCTACACGGATGAATGCACTCACGTCTTTACTCACGTCTGCACACATTAATTAGAGTGCGCGCAAACACACACGCACACACGCACACACACCCAGACACACACACACACACTCACACACACAATATGATAGATATAATATGCATTAGACAGTGTGGCCTTCTGTGCACCGCTGTATTCATATTTGTTTTGGGGTTTTTATTTTTATTTTTAAAAAGCCTTTATAAACGTCTCCCAATTTGGTCGTATCATGGCAACAGTCATTTAACTACAGAAAGAGTTTCGCCGCTGAAATGAGAAACCATTAAATGGCCCAAAAGTCTATTAATTACAGAGGTGCACATCCCTGATCCTTGTTGAACAGATCTGTGTATTGTGTATCAATCACCATTGATTAGCCGCAAGAACAAAACCGCTCAATCTGTGAGGCAGGAGCTAAAGGAAAGATCTGAGGATGCTTCGTATGAAGATCACTGAGGCGATTAGTTATGTCTGGATTGGTAAATACAAGCTTATTTATAACAGAATCTCTTTCCCACATTCATTGAGAGTCCAGGCTCTGGATTATTCATCGTGAATCCATTTTTATTTCTATGTTTGTTTGTTTGTTTGTTTATTGATGATTTCTGTGTATGCTGGCCATGTGAATATCTTGCTCTGGCACTTTTCTTAAGAAAAAAAAAGCTTCACCAGCTCTGGGGAAAATTTGGACTCCTGTCACTTCCTAGTTCCTCCATAAGACCACTACTGAACTTCACCTTGTGACAGGTTAATGTAAGTTTGGTTCTGCAAAGCTTGTTTTTCACTGCGAAGGTGAAACAAGTTTAAGAAACAAGCTCAGTAGTAGTAACAAATGGAGGCAAAAGTTGTGAAAGGTAAAAGCACTTTGCAGATAAGGTAATAAAAATTCCGTTAAACTTCCCATTTATAAAAACTATGGTAACATGCCGGGGCGGTAACATCCGTTATAGTTTTGCCCGGGTAGGGAGCATTTCATTCAGCAGGGAAGCCATACTGCTTAAGAGTGGCTTTACTGATCAATATGGGGCCTTCGGTCACCCTGCTCAAACTGCGCTAGAACTAATATCCATTCTGTGCTCGGCAGCTCAGGTGGTGGGCAGCAAATCGAACAGAATTTTCAGCTGGTGACACATGCTTCAGAGGACTCATGGACATTGCATTATAGGCATGTAGCAGACGCTCTTATCCACAACTTTTTTACATAGCATTTACATTATACTGAAGCAATGCAGGTTAAGTACCGCGCTCAAGGGTACAACAACAACAACCCGTGACCTTTAGGTTACAAGGCCAGCTCCTTTCCCATTATACTACACCTATACTATACTATGCTATACTACTGCAGTGCCCTGGATGATTAGGCAGGGTATCAAACAGAAATGCACAATCCAAATTTTTGGGAGAGATTAACAATTAGGGAGAGAAACGCTGGCAAAACATGGTGTTTGAGTTCTCTTCAGGTTCTTTCCCACAACATACTTCCCATGCATGCTTCCCACTGTACCATATTGTGCAGCATGTAACTACCACTGAGTGAAATGCAAGAACAGGTGAAATACGTGCATTATTACTGTGACGCTCCCCGATGCTTCTCTCACAGCTGATAAACGAGGAATCACACTGGTTATAGAGCCATACAGAGTTCACGTGCACACTTAAACCCTAAAAGACAATGTTACTGCCATCCTTTGTGTTGTAAAGGTTCGTTGAACCTACACCAGCAGCCCAGGAGAGAAAAAAGTGGTCAGACGCTCAGGCAGTAAAACCGCTATTTTCTCTGTAAAACACTCCCTGCAATCCTTTGAATTTATGGCCCTCGGCAGCAGTATCGAGTGGAGGATTTCCCACCAAATCTAAGCAACTAAAAGAAAGGAAAAGTGACCGTATTTGAATGGAAGCAGAGCACAAACAGGAAGCACAGATTATATGGTTGCGTGATGCTCAAATGTTATTCTTTTCTCTGGGGCACATCTTCAAATTGGCCAGCCAATGGGTTTGTTCACTTATTGTCTTCTGACAGATCGCAAGCATTGATTTACTAGATGAAGCGCTATTGCACAATGGGGACAGAGGAAGTAACCTTTCCTTCCCTGGGAAAAATTGCTACCCATCATGCATCGTCACATGATGTCTTTTGGGACTATTAAGCACTATGCATTGAAAATACAGTACTTTAGTTCTTTTTAACACTGTACCAGGGCTGTATTGTGTAATTTCATTAATTTGATATGTCATATATTGCCTTTTTCATGTGTATATAAGGTACTAAAATGTAAAAAAAACCCCAAAAAAACCAAAATGGAAATAAAGATGTTTGATTCCATCCAGATCTGCGGGCTTCATCTCTGTTCTAAAAGCCCATATCTCAGACACGTAAGCGGCTGGGGAGCCCCCATCATCATAAACTTTTTCTTCCCGCCTTGCGTCCCAGTTTCCCTGGTATGGGTTTTGGATGACGGTGTCCTCGGTGGCCCGGCCGTCTCTCATCCCTCCTGCGATTGTCAGTGATGGCAGAGATGCTCCCAGCTGCTGACGAGACAGATTTCCACTCTCGGCCGCCGAGGGAAGGGACAGAATCAGTGAACAAAACGCTCCTTTTCCCACAACACTCGCTCCCGCTCTAAAATCATTATCTCTGCTTTAAAAAAAACCAAAACAAAACAAACAAAAAAAAAAACAGGCTGCTTGTTATTTTTTAAAATATCACAGATGATTACTTTAATAAACTGCAAGCCTTTTACACTACAACAATTATCTTCTCCAGCTTCATAATTGGTTGGGGAATAGCTTTTGCCTTCCTCTGACTCCAATGAAGCATCCAATTCCTATTATTTACAACACAATTTGAAGACCAACATTTGGTAACTCATATTGGCTTCTGTCTCGCTGGATTACAATATGCCGCCGTATTATTCAAATGAACAGGGTCGTTGCAAATTGCGGACACGTTTTCTTACATATGGCTCGTACAGAGAAGGGTACGCGCGCGTTCGCTTGGTTTCGCAGCAACTCTAAAACTCCGAGTGTCTCAAATGGCGGGTTGTCAGAACTGACGCAGGGAGATCGGCAGACGCTTGGCCGCTGGTACGTGGTGTGAAACTCTCTCATGCCGCAAATGGCATGCACAATAAAGCCACTGCCATCAGGAGGACTCTTACCGCCACTCAGGACTCAGGACCATGCACAGGCGCTGCGCGCGTTCCCGTGTCCTCAGATCACCGCTTTTCAAGTGCTGCAACATGGCCTGATATCATGTGACACATCATTAATGTCATTAATCTTTTTTTCAGTTACGTTTCATAATTTAAAAAAATATGCAGCATAAAATGCACTATACAGTCGTACGGAGCCTGCAGTATGCCCATTCAATAGTTATACAACATACAGTACAACTGTGTGCTCATTCCAGGAGAAGATGTAAGAGACTGCCCTCTTGAGCAGCTGAAAAAAAAATTCTTACTGCAAAATAGATGAAACTCAAGGTCACACACAAGTGCCGTGGCAGCTGCATTGCCTTTGAATGCTCATGGCCAAGTGAACGCTTTAGCGATGTAACAAAATTGCCTTATAAAAACAAAATGAACAAATTAGCAATATGAGGTCCCAGACAAGGATACTTAGACGCACTGCTTGGTGTCAGACGTTTTGCCAGCAGAACTGTTAGTGAAATCCGTCCCTAATTTTTATAGCCAGAAAAAGTAAAGGGCGTGAATGTGGTGGGAGTGGATGCAGCCAGATAATCTAATCAAATGGTGCCTTGATAATGTGCCTGCAGATGTTCAACACGTGCATCAAGGCAAGGTGGGAAACGTGAACTTTCGCTCCGCAAATACATTATTCCATCAACGTTAACAGGCACTGTCAGCTTACAGTGCGTGTCAGGTATGTTGATGGGCATTTCCTTTCATGGATTTCTACATGTTCTGCACTAGAATTGGCTCGGTGGTGAGAATTCAGATTTCACAGATATATTCACTTTTCTGAACAGGCATCTTTGGTCATCATTTTCTGATACCCAGAGCTGCCATTCAACAATATGGATCAAAACCAGCCTTTTGGGGGACGTTACAGTAGTTAGCTCACCCTACTAATGCACTGGGTTTCAGTGTGGTGGCAGACTGCAATGTGTGGCATTCCCACAGCCCTACAACTCAAATTTGGATGTATCTTCGTGCGCAGAAGGAATACTTCAGCCAGTAGGATTGGCCCTGTCTCATCACATGAGCCAGGCCCCTGCCAATCAGATGACTGGAATCTGCCAGTGCCAAGCACACAAGAAGTACGCCCCTCTTCTTCAGCGACTGCAAAGCTCCTTTGACAAAGTGTGGAGTCAACTGCAACTGTGAAGTCACAGGCAGTATGAGCTGTGATTGGCAGAGGACCTTGCACTGACACAAAGGGACTCCAAATATGATTTGTCTTTCCACATTTGACAAAAAGAGCACGTCTGAGTTTTTTTTTTTTAAAACAACAGAATTTTGGCTGGAATAAATGACGGTGGAGTAAACGACATTTGCGAAGTTGCCATGATTTGGCAGACCGTGCGGGCAAATTGTGAAAGCAAATTCTTTCCTTGCACAGTGAAGACTTACTGGCCTAGTGATCTATTGGGTACTTTTCCTGTATAGTCATCAAAACCGTAATTTAAGGGAAGAAAAGAACAAAAGGAAGTATGAAATTCAATGAAAGTGCAAAGAAGAATGGCACAATGAAAGGTTTGGGGAAACCTGCTAAGTACATATTTCTGTAAAAAATGTCAGTATATTTCCAGCTGCCATTGCACCAGTATCACTGTCTCTCAGAGTCTATTGAGATTAACTCTCAGAAGGGTTTTGCCTGCATGAAAAAGTAACTTTTTTAGCTTGTTTGAGGAAGGAGACCTTAATAAAACTTTGTCTCTCACCCAAATTCTTTGATTTTTAAAGGTTTACATTTTAAACATTAAAAACTGTGTTATTCTATTCTCGTTGATGTGAACTACCAGACTGGCTAATTCACAATTTCCTGAAACTATTATTAAGGGACTATTATTATGATTCATATTGTGCTTCTTGAGTGATAGGACAGTAGAAGCAGACAGTAGAAGGCTTTTGTGACAGCAGTTCAGGAGCTGTGCATTAATCTTCCATTTTTTCTTTCAGTATCTTATATTTTAAAGGTGTACCATGACATATATAAAGTCTAGAAACTGTTATACTTCACGCTACACAGTACTCTGCTGACAGACAATATAGCCTGCCAGGCATCACCAGATGATAAATGCTGGCTGTATATAAGGGTGGGACCAGATGGTACACTTTTGCTTTGGGAATCAGTGAATAAAAAAATAAAAAGGTCAAAAATTGGTCTTGGGTATTCTTGCCACAACAACAATTTAATATTAATTTCTTTCTTCTTCTTTTTGTGTCTTTCAGCTTAGTAATGTTTTTTCTTCCTTTAAGGTACAGTCAGCTTTTAAATCCAATGACACTGTTCAAGTCTGTCTCATTTAATTCACTGACATTAAAAACCATTTTTAGAACATTCATGGTACCAGTAAATGTAAACTCTTTAACGGTGGGTGGGGTTATTGTCACTTGTATTTAGAAATCTAATTAAGAAGAACATTCATATATTGCTTCCGCCAGTGACTGCCCTTTAGAAGCACTATTTGCATAAATATTACTTTTGTTGTGCAAAAATAAGGATACAGTGAATAATTATGAAAGAAAATATGTTTTCACAAACAATTTGCTGGGCTGCGTAAAGCAGGTGTACTACCTTCATTAGCATAAGGAGGTGTTCTCTCATTTCCTTGCGGCAATGTAAACATCAACCATAAAAGGCACTAAAAAGGTTTTTCCCCTCCTTTTTATATGTAATGTATACAGTATGTCATGGAAAAGGCAGCACCTATTATGAAAGACAGCACACATTAAGCTAATGGACCTTTCAAAGACTGATTTATTAAATGCATTCTGAAATTATTAAATATTAAATGTGCTGTGAAAGGCTTGATTTTATCCTCACAGTAGGAGGTAGCATTTACATTACATCTCCACACATTTGACAAGCCATCCAGATGAGCTGCATTTAAAATGCTTTCAGTCCTCAATGGTTTACATTAAATATATGAATTGTTCAGCAGTGTTAACCAATGACTAACATTTATTATGCATGTCTCTGCCTCTTTTCTGAAAACGACATCTTAATGTAAAATCAATCAATCAATAAATCAATCAGTCTTTTGATCAATCAGGTGTTTTGTGGAGGCAAAATCTGACATAGCACTAATGACAGCCTTGGGTCCATTTTTGATCAAATATTTTTCTCCAAGACGAAGGATGCTTATTCAAATCTAAGGTACCCTCTACTTCTCAAATATGACTGACTGCATATTGTACAGTTATCTGTTGGACAGTTCATCCTTCAGTGATTTTGTTACCACACTTACTATCTTGTTACTAAATTTAAAGTATATACCTATGCAGTTGCTTCAAATGGAGGAAAAAAATACTGATTATTATTCTACCCATAAAACTAATTAATGCCAGATGTCGGCAGAGCAGAGCGTCAACTATATATTTGTACTACTGAGTATAATGCAGTAATGAATTTGGTTTGGATTCCATCCACATTTTGCAAAAACAATCAATATATGAATATATGAAAACTGAAACAGTTTTGGCTCACGTTGTTGATAAGACATTACTGTTTCACAAATATTTGCCTAATTAAAAATATTAATGTCACCAGTTCTTTTGCAGATATTGAGTTAGAACAGCTTATCTCACCATAATCACACTGCACTGAAAACTCATATATTGATAAAACTGAGGTCTAATTTGAAGGTACAGTTGTGCTGAAATTAAGAAAATTATGGTTATTGAGTTTGTTTCTTCAAATGTAAATAAAATAAAGTTTCTCCATGCATTTAATAAGGGGGGGGGGGGGGCAATCACTCAATAACTGCCATAAAGTTCCTGCAGGTGTGTGGAGCCGTGTAAAAGAAAAAGTGAAAGAGAAAAAGTGCTGCCTGCACTCAAAAAAGAAAATGCTAGAATGGCACTGATAAAAGCTGGTTGCTGAAAGGTTGGCTAATGAGTTTTTCTTTTGTTCATTTTTTTCCCCACACTGATCCACTCGAGCGCTATTTGCACCGTCATTGATTGGTAAATTATTTTTGCTTGACCTCAGTGTCTTATCAGCGGCAGAGTGTGGACAGCACTTTTCCCCCTTCTCATTAACTGTCCTCCTTCTTTCCGAGTCTGTGCAATAAGTTATCAAGATTGGCGCTTTTCCCCTAGTTTATGGAAGTTCTCTCTTGCCGTAATTGAAGTTCCGAACTCTTCCTCTTGATTAATGTGAGCAATTCAGAAAGGGCCAGTAGTTGGGTTGGAGAGAGGTAGCCACAATTCTTTTATAATAATAATAATAATAATAATAATAATAATAATGTGTAGCCCCACCAGTGTGTAGCACCATCACTGTGTAGCACCACCAGTGTGTAACACCACCAGTGTGTAGCACACACAGTGTGTAGCCCCACCAGTGTGCAGGCCCATCAGTGTGTAGCACCACTAGTGTGTAACACCACTAGTGTGTAGCCCCATCAGCGTGTAGCACCACCAGGGTGTAGCACCATCAGTGTGTAGCACCATCAGCATGCAGCACCACCAGGGTGTAGCACCATCAGTGTTCAGCACCACCAGGGTGTAGCACCATCAGCGTGTAAACACCATCAGTGTGCAGCACCACCAGGGTGTAGCACCATCAGTGTGTAGCACCATCAGTGTTCAGCACCACCAGGGTGTAGCACCATCAGCCTGTAGCACCATCAGTGTGTAGCACCATCAGTGTTCAGCACCACCAGGGTGTAGCACCATCAGCGTGTAAACACCATCAGTGTGCAGCACCACCAGGGTGTAGCACCATCAGTGTGTAGCACCATCAGTGTTCAGCACCACCAGGGTGTAGCGCCATCAGCCTGTAGCACCATCAGTGTGCAGCACCACCAGGGTGTAGCACCATCAGTGTGCAGCACCACCAGGGTGTAGCACCATCAGCGTGCAGCACCACCAGGGTGTAGCACCATCACCGGGGTGCTTATATGAAGAGAGGAGCTTATGAAGCATTCACCCTGCGTCTTGCTTAGCCACAGCGGGAACACAAGGTCGGGCACACGGGGGCGTTTTGCACCGTTGCTGTGATATTAATGACCCTTAATGGCAGTCCTATCGGGGGCCGGGCACCGCAGACACGCCCGTGGGTCCCGCTGCAGGGTGTACAGCTCCACCCCGGCTCACGGGGCGGCAGGTCGGCACCGGCCTTCTGCACCTCGGGTTCCTACGGGGTCGTGCGTTTAAACGCGTCAGCAGCGTGCGTAGGGGGCGCCGGCGCGGACGTCACTCGGCTCGATTCGGTTCGCGCGTCTGCCCTGGGCACCGAGCCCCGGCCCGGGCCGCCCGCTCAGGTAACGCTCAGATCCCGTCACGGGTGAGGGGGGGGGGGGCGTGTACGGAAAGCCAAAGCCCTCACCCCGGGCCCTCATTGTCCTCTCCAGCTGGGTGATTACTCATGCAAAAGCGGAATTTAATGGACGTCAACGGCGGGATTAATTTCTTCCTTTCGCCCGCTACGTGGGAATTGCAGCCTCGTTCTGGCCCACCAAAGCCCTCCCCCTTCCCTCTTCTCCCCCCTACCCCATACCCCCCCAACACCATCACTGTTTCGCGGTCTAGCCCATAAAGGACGTTAAAAATTGTGAATAAGAGACACAGGTCATATGGCTGCACAGCTGCCAGCCGGCTACAGCAGCGTTTTCAGATGGCAGTCCTGCGTGTGCCTCCCCACCCCACCGTGGAAACCAGGGCTGGGAAGGGAGGAAATTGGCCACCATTTCGGCGACGGTGTTATTTTTGTACACAGGATATATGCTTTCACTGACAAACAACAAAAAAAAACAACAAAAAAACAACAAAAAACAGAGCCTGTTCCCTTACATCAGAACAAGAGCTCTGATCCTCATCACAACATATTGCAGGCGATAGAAAGGTTGTGCATTTTAATGAGAAATCAATCAGCGTTATGTCACATCCAATCAGACAGTGGCAATGGCAGCGCTTCTGTGTTCAGTGTGCTATGCACACAGCTCATTAGCGGCAGTGACAGTTTCAAGCCGCGGTATTTTGTTTTGTTGGTTAACAGTTGAGAGCTCATAGTTTAAAACTGCTATGATCGATAAAATGTGCGTGTGTGTTTGTGTGTGTCTGTTTGTGCGTGCGTGTGTGAGAGTGTGTCTGTGTGTGAGTGTGTACAGTATGTGTGTTCGATAGTGAAAGAGCATATGTGTGTGCCTGCGTGTGTGTGTAAGAGAGAGCGTGTGTGTGTGCGCATGCGTGTGTGCGCATGCGTGTGTGTGTGTGTGCGCGCATGCATGTGTGTGTGCCCACTTGGGGCATTTCTGGATACGCCAGCTCTGGACAGTAATCTTTTCTTGTCTGGGAGTGATTTCTGTGAACTGAGAGGTTAGATTGAGACATCCATCAGCATCGAAAAGCAGACACTGCAGAGAGCAATCACTGTGACAGCTCAGGCAAAGTCTACAACAACATCACAGTTTGCTAGGACCTTGCTCAGACACACCAGAGGCATCATGGGTATCTGTCAGAAGAGGGCGGGAGAGGTTTGAAGGGCTTGATGCCAAATTAAGTAGACGGACAGAGGGGCATCCAAGATATAACAACCCAACAGTTTACAAACCTAGAGCTCCTTACCTCACAGATCCTTTTGGATTCTATTTGTCTTTCATTCAAAAATAATGAAAATGCAAAAAACTTCATTTCCCACAAGCCAGCTTTGTGTGCCATATTCACAGGAACAGAGCAGGGTTTGTGATTGAAGGTGGAAGCCTGCGTGTGTGCATGTGCAGGCACGTGTGTGTGCGCGTGCGTGTGTACGCATGCATGTGGATAGCGGCTAACAGAACCCCATTTACGGTGAAGACAGTGTGAGCGTGTACAGGCTTGCCTGTAACCTCCCATCAAACAGGAACCGACTGGGACCAGATAAGCAGGATACAGTACTAGGCTCTGGGCTGTTCAGCGAAGAGCAGACACAGAGACTTTGAGCTGAAACGCTCTCTGAAGTCTCTCCTTCCCTTTTACTGTACTCCTGTCTGATCTGCATATTAATGAGGGCTCCGCTTTCTCTGCAGCTCACATTAGCAACTCACAAACACCGTTTAGACAGACATTTACTGACAGCTCAGAAGTACAGAACGAAAAGGGGAAAAGCAATGGTGTCTGTTGGAGTTGATAAAGGCATTCAGCCTAGTTTCTCTGAAATACTTTAATTAGCTGTGTGATAAAACTTACCGGAGGGCCAACCCAAGCCTGTCATCTGTGACAGAATACCAAACTCGCCGTTAAATGCACAAAGACATAAACGATTTACCTTGGCAACAACGGGGGGCTTTGAGTGCCGAGGTTGCCGAGCGATTCATTCCCAGATCCTGGAATGACCAATTATTTCTACTCGGTTATTTTGAAACCTGGATTTTATTTAACGTGCAATACGTTGGTTGTCTAGTTCCTCTAAGACTTCTGGTGAAAATCCCTTCAACAGCATATTGCTGCCTCATAATCCCCAGCGAAATTCTGAGCAAAAAAATTCTGAGCCATATCAGTTGCCCACATGACAAAAAAGCAGCATGAATATCAATACACACAAATATACAGAGTAAATAAAAACTGCATACAGTACAACACAGAACAGAAGCATACAGTACAGACACATACACATGCAGAGAAAAGTGCTCTGTTGAAGGTAAGGTGTGCACTGCAGTGTATAATTAGTGATTATTAGTGATGCATAATTAGTGATTATTGTTGTGTGCTAAAATGTAAACATTTATAGTCGTTGGAGGGCAGGCTCGGATGGGGTGCGTTCAGGTTCGAGTATAGCTTTTCTGCTGCCCTAGACAAGACTGCTGGCCAGCGAGAGGGGGAAGCTCAGCTGCTGACTACCATGGACGCAATGCATAGATTAAAAATAAATAAATAACGCCCCCCCCCCCCCCAATCAGACTGCACACTGGGCAACCATGCTTGTTGCCTATGCCTAGAACACGCCCTGCTGAAGGGATGAGGCACCCACTGCAAGCAACATGGCATCTCAGAAGCAGAATGGCCTTTTTGGGGTTTCACATTTGATTTGCCCAGATAAAAGTTTCACCCAGAAATGTCTAGTGGGCTCCAACAGTGTTTGAAAGCCACTTTCGGTGCTGGGATCTTTTACCAACCTTTTGATTGGTTGCCCACTGAGCACGGTAAAGGGTGTGAGAAAGCAAGGCAGGGCTGCTTGTAAGGTATAATGAAAGATGGGGAATTTGTAGTATGCCTTTAATACACCCCCTCCTCGCCCCCCACCCCCTTATGTGTACTGTTTGCCTGCAAGATGTACATGAGCCTACTTATCAATAGCTGTTTGTTTAAAGTGACATAATTTGCATTTGCATGGTGATAGCTTCCTGCATACCTGCCTCTCCTGTGACTGTGTATTTGTCTTTGTTTGGGTGACTTCTATGGATGTTCAATGATTTTCTTTCACTTTTTTTTTTACTCCAGTTTCTGGACCACTGAATATATGCCAGCAGAACACAAAAAGTCACGGTGTCACAGTATGTATAATTACGCTGTCAGGTGGTCAATTTAGGAAGGTTAACAGGAGACCTTCCAGTGCGCCTGAACACCTAGAGTGGCATAGTTCATCCGTATTCATTCTGTGCACATTTTATTCAGTGCAATTCTTTCATCCGTGTACTATTGAGGACAGGTTACATCTACTAAATAAATGTATGTCCCCTACCTCATCAGCCAATGTGAGTGAAACGTTTGGGCAAAATAGTCAAAATACTAATGCGAGTGCTCTCAATAAATAAATTAATCCACCTAAATGTACCCACATTATTAATACGGGATCTACCTGAACTCGTGCAAGTCAAGCTAATCTACCACTAGCTGCCATTTTCATCTTTACCATGTGAGTGCCATTTCATGAGAACGTTCTTCTACTTGTGAGAATGTTCTACCCAACCAAGCCAATCTATAATTGTGACTTCATTTATAAATCACGATCTACCTCTGTTCCAACGGAAGTGTTCCAGAGATTCACGGGCAACGTTTGGAGGGAAGTCAGGATTCTAAGATACAGATGGACGAACGGCTCCACAGCTGCACCCTGACTGACAAATTAAAAGGAGATTATCTGCAGCAGGCTCTTGTTCTTGTAAGCACAGAGGAGGAGATATCCTTGAAGTGTCTTCCGACTCCCCTGCTGCTACAATATTCACTACCCAGGTGATTTAAGTGACTGTGACTAGCTTTGCTTTTCTGGCACCTTACAACTTGGCATACAAGCCCTTTCCCTCCACAGGACTGCAATACCTTCGCTACATTTTAAAACGCTGTGTGAACCTGATTAGTCCAAATATTTGACCCAACGGCTTTTAAAATTTTTTAAAATAAACAAGTGAGTGAAATGGAATTTTCCTCGGAATACAACACCCCTATTTTATAACACATTCTTTTTGCTGGTAAATGATCTGTAATCAGTCACTAGTGGGCAGTTAAATTTCATCCCAAACCTCTTTATAGCCTCAGTTTGACAGATGTGCTAAGATCCGCAATTGCCCAACTGTACAAACGACTTAAGCGACGTTGCGCCATATCCACACGGCTGCAGTTTTTCCACATACAGCTCAGATGTAATTGCAAATCGGATCTCTCTCCCAGTACAGATAAAATGACAGCTTCACCCTTCATTGTTTTTATCATTATTTCAGTTGCGGCGTCTTCCTTTGCCTGCAGTTGTCTGCAGATAACAACCGAGCCACTAGAGGGCGGTATGGCTTTGCCTGCAGTACCGGTGAAAAGGCTGACAAGACGAGGCTGCAAGAGCATAGATCTATAGCCAGTCTTCAGTTTCATAACAAGATGGTTGGAGCAGGGAAAAAAACAGGAGACTGTGCATGGAAAATAACACGTGAGATGCTGACTGCTTAAATATTGTATTAGGTGAAGCACAGAGCATACTACTATGGTTTCTGAAGAAAACGATACAACCCGGTGGTTGACTAGTTTGGTGTCATATTAGAAAGTATGGAATGCTACATTTTTATTTTGCATTCATGTTCCCTATGTTCCAGACAGACGGTACATTTCTAATCTTTTACTTTTATAGAACACAAATTTGTTAAAATAAGCTTTGACTTTTATAGGCAATAAACCTTAACATAAAAAATCATGCTGATATTTTACAGTACATTTACAGTATTATTATTCTATTTATAGTATTATGTTTTACCTGCAAACAATAATTAGGAAATATTAATATGTATGGTCTCTGAAGGCTTAACATTTCTTTGTAGTCACTTGAAGTATATTTCCTTGCATTAGACCACAAACCCCAGAATGCCCCTATCCCTGCAGTTGCGAAGCCAGCTGGGCATCAGAAATTTCCGCAAATATCTCAAAGATCCTTCACAGCACAAAAAAAGCTGTGTGAGTCAATCAACAACACATCTAAAGCCGAACGAGTGCCAAAAAACCAATTGCATTCCATTGTGTTAAACTTCGAGGACGCTCACAGTTGCGTGTGTTGAACTGCAGTGTATCCCAAGCTCCCAAATGCCTGATACCAAGCCCTGACAAGTAATATTGTCTCTCATGGCGTGTGTGTTCCTCTCTTGTATTAATCATTCTTTTCACAGCTGTTTGTCGTCGTTAGAAATCACACCTATGTTGTGCTATTTCTCTCTCTCTCTCTCTCTCTCTCTCTCTCTCTCCCACGAGCACGGCTTTGTTCAGCTTCTCTTTGGAGTACTTGCATGTGTCAGCTCCTTCGTAGCCTCTGCTTCTGTATTGTCAAACCCAGCTAACTCTTACAGTACACCGGCACATGCGTGCACATCTGTCCTCCTCCACACCCCCATTTCAACCCGAGTCCTTATGAAATGTTCTCGTCCCCTTAGCGGATCCCTTTCACAGAAATTATGCTGTGAAGCATACGCATCTCTGCCTTGTTGGCTGAAGCTTACTGCTACACGCAACTGTTTTTTTTCCCTCTTCACCCAGGGGCATTTCCGCAGTTGGAGGAATAATCCTTTTTGATCAGTGCAGCAAATGTACATTGTTTTTATTCTGAAAAAGCATGTCCCCTTGTATTATTCCATATTTTCACAACTATCCAATTCCCAACAGAGTGCTCATTGAACAACGATGGGTAGCTTATTTTTCTTGTGAATTACAATATGAGAAGGTATGCCAATCTCATAAGCTTTAGTTTGACCTATAAGAACTTGGGTTTTTTTTAACACAGTGCCATATTCTGCTATGAACGGCAGCTCTTGTGATAATTACCAAGGGGAATTCATACGTGTTTGACAGTTTGCCACAATGGCACCTTGCATTGTGATATCTAGCCAAATCTTGGATCACTACATTATAATTTGCCTTGAAGTTCAAATTTTCTTGCTCAGTATGAGGCCATTTAAACAGTCTTACTGTGTGATTTCAGCCTGTATCACAAGTTGACATTGACTTATATCCAAGTATTATAGTTATTACAGTCTTGAACCACTTGCACACTTGCTATCATTCTGCATAAAAACTTGTTTAACACATTCATTTAAAAAATGAAAAGTTCTGACTGTAGGGAAGTTATGAAGGTATGACAACGGCATCTACTGCAAAGCAAATAGATGTCAATGTCAAAGAAAAATACCCACACTTCCCATCCATGTATCTGTGCTGCAAGCTGAGATGTGCCAATCACCATCTGCATCACACTGCCCATCTCAGCTTTGTGAGTCTGGCAGGTGTGAACCCTGTGACCTATGACATCACAACATCTATCTGAGAAACAATTAGCTCAGTTGCAAATGACCAGGGTCACCTGGAATGGGCACTAATTATTGTCCTATTATGACAAAGGTGGTGGTGAGTGGGTAATGATGGGTCTTGCCAGCTCACATACCTGTAGTCTTTTTTTTCATACAGCAGGCTCAGTCTGGCAGTGTTCACCGCACAAACACCCACAGAAACAGGAGAGGTTGACCAATAAACAGTGGTTATTGATGGCTGGAGAATTACATTTGGTAGACCCTAACAGTATAGCAGTACATTTCCTTGGCTGTGATTACATTCAACTCCTGCATGCTCCGTTCTTTTGACCTAAACAGTTTCCACAAACTTGGGGACTAGTAAATGTCACTTTCAACAAGTCAGATGTGAAGTTCCTTCTTATCATTTTGAGTTTATCCCAGTTGAGTTTAACAATTAAACACCCCAGAGTTTCTTAAAATGTCAGTGATGATTAAAGTGGACCGTGGCTCTTACAATACTACAATTAATTTTGTTGTTTGAAGAATTCGGTTTGCATATCAAAAAAGTGGACTGGCCTCAGCTTTGTATTTCAATACAAGCCGCAGTGTCCTTTGGTACCAGAGATAACCAAGAACACTGTCAAGCAACTCATCAACACACTGTTACAGATGTAAAATACAACATGAATAGAATAGTAAAGACGCTCATAGCTGGGTCGGTGAATTGATATTTTAAAGATGGAGAATTTTTTAATAATATGGTAAAGGACAATTTGGGGAGTTACATGTAGGTTCAATAGCATACAACTGATTAGAAAATCACTCAAAAGAAAGGAGAGCACAGTGAATTCTGCTCAATTGTCACCCCACATCTTTACTGCTAAGTGGCTTACCTTTGAATGGGTACGTTTCAGTTCAGTGCAAAGCCTTTGATTACATTGTTTCCCAGCAATGTACTGTGAAGTGGACTAGAAAATTCAGCATTTGCTCAAAAGTGTGCTATGTTAATAAGTTGTTCTAAAATGCAGCTGAGAAAACATTAATCTTTTCAAAAGATAATTATCAAGATGCAAATGAAATAATTTACTGTGAATACATTAACATATACATCTCTATATAAATCAAAGTAATGGGTTTAAATGGAATATATAGTAGCACAGTGCTGAAAAACGTCATCCGGTAAACAGAAAGAAACATGGAAACAATTGGCATACCACCTTTGATTCACCTTTCGGAACTTAAGTAAACTAAAGTAAGAGTTATTCATTAAAAAAAAAAATAGAACAAAGGCAAACAGCACGCATACAGAGTCCATATCATAAGCAAGTCTTATACATTAAGCCTGTGAGCAAAATCTTTTATAAAGGCCAATAATTAGGCAATAGGTAACAGCTGTTCTGATTGGCCATGAGCCACAGCTGTTACCATGACTTTGAGCAGGGTCAACGCTGTCCATGGTCCTACTGGGCTCCTCAGTCAATGAAATACCTGGGTTGCTGAAGGGACAGCACTCTGCACGAGTAGAAAGGACTGAATATGCCAACTAGAACTGTTGCATTTCATTTTTTTTTCAACGGTAGTTGATGCTAAGTTTCACATTCCTTTGTAGCCTTTCAAAGAAGCTAGAGCCTAAACGTTATCAGAAGGATAGTTGAGTTCACAGGTTTTATAACACATATATTTTTCATTTCTCAAAGCATGCCTCAAAATAATGACTGCAGTTTCAGCAATTTGGTAATTTGTAAAAATATATTTTTATATTGTGTAGATATACATATATATTGGGCTCTGTGGGAAAAATTATAAGCTTTGGCACTGTTCTTATATCCTGATTCTTACATCCTGATTTTATTCTGTACTGCTTGATATCAGCAAAACTTAATATGGGCAGTAAAGTTAAGTCTTTGTCCCATTAACTGTTGAAATAAAAGGACATTCTTTAATTGAATTTTTGGCAGTAAAATGTAGCGATGAGTCAACAATTTTATGCCAGAAGTAACCTGCCTGAGAGTTCTGCCTTAAGAAACATTTAGTCACTAGCTTCTTTGAGAGACTGCGAGGAAATGTGAAATGAAACACTGACTACTGTCAAAATAATAATTAATTAGTGTACACGTGGAAGATTAGTCAGAGAATGCCGCGAAGCTGTTGTTATGTTGCACTGTTGCTAAGCCCTGTATTAGATGGGTGTACCTGTAAATTCAATTATCACTTTCAGTTTTTGTTTTTTTTGGCAGGAAGAGGCCTCTCAACAAACACGGGATTCTAGTCCTGGAAGGCTAATGGAAGGACATGGATTGGGTTATTCTGCTGTGGACCGGTATAAAACCCCCATCTACAGCACTCGACAGCTTATAGAAGAAGTGGCTGCTCGATGGGCAGCTTATTTGCAAATAAAATGTTTTTTCTTTCACCAGGTCCTGTCTGAAGGGTAGAAACTATGGGAACATGCACTGATTTTAGTTTAGCTCTCATTTCTGTCCTCCACACTCATTAATGGCAATGTTCAGATTAGCTGGTTCACACAAAGCCAATCACCTCAACCGTTAAGCTGCTTAACTGGGCTAAATAAAAAAATAAATAATGAGAGGAGTAAAGCAGTTGTAGACCAGGATGAAGAAGCGGGTTTTGAGTGTCGACTGAAAGATGGTATTGGATTCACCATTGTGGATAGAAGGGAGGTCCACAGCCAGAGTGAAACAGCTCTTGAAAAAGTCAAAATAAGCGCATTTACACCAAGCACTGTAGTGGAAGTACATTTGAACGGTGGTTACACGTGATTTTATCATTTCCTTCGAGAAATAAGATGAAAGTACATTTAAGAAGTAATAATTCGGTTTCCAGCAGATATGTCGATATGGGTGTAGGACATTTAACCTCAAATGCTGCAGGTGTCAGGGATACCTGAAGCCCTTGTAACAACGCCCTTGTAAAATGGGCCAAGCATATGTGAACACGCTTATACACAAACATGAGCAGCAGATGGTTAGGTTGTTTAGGCTCATACTGAACAGCACTCAAGATACATTTATGAACACCTCGTTAGCACTGTATATATAGCTGATACGTCTCCTGTTTGTGTGTCATTAGTCATCTGTAACGTGGATGATGTTTGACCTAATCTTTTTTAAGGTACCCTTGTCCTATATATTTGGCGCATTGTGTTGGAAAGAATTGCTTGTGTAGGATCGTCTTGTTGATTTATGGAAGGACTTGCAATTACCCCTGTCAGCTACCAACGAAAACTGCTTTGAAAATACAGTATAACACAATATATTTTCATTGTCAGTGGATTGCATAGATGATAATAAGGCCAAAGGGTCATATATCTAAATATTTGCTGGAAAACATAATTCATGTATGTGGGGTTACAGAAAGGTGCTTTGTCACAAACTGAGATATGACAATTTATTCATGGTAAAAAATGTAAAGAACAAAAACTTAAAAATGCTGGGATGATAAGTAAATTAAATCCAAGTTGAGAACTAAACAAAGGTAAAATTTATATAAAATTTATATATTTCTTATTGTATGCTCATATCCTAAATTGTTTTGAGACTGATCTTGCATGTAAGTGCATAGATTATGGCCCTATATCATATTCAATGTCAACTGCAATGAAAGTAAGTGAGACTTTGTATTTTGATGGGTTTTGGATGCATTGAAAAGGCACTCTCACATATTCTCACAAAATCTTTTCTCTCAACAATTGTGCTTTGTGAGTCTATATCAATCCAGCACACCTAATTCAAAGTGCACCTTAACATCTTCAGAAACCTGCAAAATCAATGTCTCCAGATTCATGTGCACTAGCCTGTAACTCTACTACATGGGGAGCAGCTATGCTGGCCCTAGCCGTACTGTTAGAGCAGAGGAAGAGCAAAAAAAGAATCAAACATGAGAGCAATCTGGTTAAAGCTGGGGTAGGAAGTACTGACTAAAGGAGACGCGTTTGCCACACTATGCTGGACAGCACAGTGGCTGGGATGACACTAGTATGCTTGCACTTAAACTCTTTTGACATTTCAAACATTCAGGCTCTCAACCGTGCAGCTGTCGTGTCTGCTGTATTCAGGATAGCCTTGCCACTTCTCTGTGTTCCTATACTATCAGTTAAAACTGTTTAGATCAGCAGTGAGTAGATGACACAACATTCCATCTCAGTGTTGATTATCAAAACTTTTTCCCCCTTCCCCAGTATGTTTCAGTGTGCCACTAACCTGAAATCTTGGGTTAACCTAAAGGATAAATGTCTTTTTCAGCAGAATCCTTGTTAACAAACACCCTAGGAACTGAATGTAGTTCAACCACTTAGTTTAGTCTTGGCCCATTGTTACCCAGCTAGAAGAAAAAACTTACAATGAAAAGAAAAGAAAAAAACCCAGATAACTGACTTTCAGGCAGCAGACTAGCATGCGTCAGACTAGTAGCTTAAGCTATACCTGCTCATATCTAACATACATTGCACATGCGATTTCACAGCTATCAGAAGATCAAACCAAATAAACCTCTGTTGCTGTCATCCTTCTCCCTCTATCTCTCCCTCCCTCTTTCGCTCTCCCTGGAGGTTTTTTCGTATCGGTACAGGTGTCAGAACAGCACTGTGGGAAGTGACAATGGGCAACCTGCCAGCTCCCATGCGCAGACAGACAGCGGAACTCGTCATGGCGTTCATAGAACAAAGCACCATGATTCTAAGAGAAAGGGGAACACCAGCTGGGTATGGAGTGGGGGTTGGGGGAGGGGGGTGCACCACTGTGTCTCTGTTCTGCATGCATGTGTTTCTGTATGACTGGGGGCAGGTGGGGGGGAGGGTGACAGTACTGTTGATCTGACAAGCTGAGAGCCAAATGCTGGAAATGAGACATTCACAGTTACAATCTGTGCAGACTGATTGCTTTAGCACTCATTATGCAGCTGTAAATGAAACGGAGGAAGGAGCGGCGCCTCGCTCGATGGAACGTTGGCCATGACGGAGGGGTTCAGCGTTTCCTCCCGCCTCCCGTTACTGAGGAGGTCCGTTCTTGTCAGAGCGCCCTCTGAATTTAATTCCGCCCTGGATGGACTCTAAACATCGCAGGGCCCGGAAGACGAACACCTTTACAGCGTCTGCGAGCCTCCTTCCGAAATGGCCAAACGGAGAGAAACGGTGTTCTGCTCGGCGTCACGTCCGGCCAGCGTAGAGAAGCTGTGCGCCTCGCATTTTTTAGCGTTCGCGATCGCCCCGCTTTAATCGCGGCTCGCCGTACGATCATTCTGCCTGATTTCCTGCTTCGAGAATATATATATATACGCTTAAGCGCTGCCTCGCTATGAGTCAGTGCCAGGGTATCTAATGAGGGTTTTACAAATGTTACAAATAACGGCTTGCTGCAGGGCAATGGCCGCAGCTCAGCTCTGCAGCGGATGTCATTCGTTGCCAAATAATCTCTGAGGCTGGGGAGTGCCTGTGGTTTTGTGCCCCATGAGGATATTGTCTGCAGCTACCTGCTGCCTACCATTTGGTCATGAGGTCTGACAAGTGCAATTGAGCCTGTGCCATGCATAAACACGGTAGCAGCATGCTAACCCTGCACATTTAAAAGATTTTGGCCTTTGACCGCGAAAAAAAAAAATTGCAATTCCTTGCATTTTGTACCTGCTTTCACATCAGGGCTCTCCCTATATGATACATTTTTACTTCATTAAATCTTTTTTACAAACTGCAAAACATTAAGGCCAAAAAGAGAATCACATCTGAGGAGCACGGCGATCCGTCATATGATATGGTGCTCTCTCCCCTGCAAATGAGAATGTCAGTGTTGTCACCAGACGGAAAGCTAGGCAGACACGGCACCCTGGTAGAGAAGACTTTCAGCACACTGCAAGAGTATTAAACACTGGAGATGATTAAGGTGAGCCACTGAACGCTTTGAGATACCGAGGTGCAATGACAGGCGCTATATGAATGGAATACATTATAGCTGACATCACCAAGTTACTCATATTAAAAGTAGAAAAGTGAAAGATGGTATCGGATTCAGTAGCAGTAGTGTAGTCCAAATTTGCTGCCACTTGCAAATGTTATAGAGCTGTTGGTGTTATCTCAGCAAAATATCCTTATTTTTTAGTAAAACTATGAAGGCATCAAACAGAGCTCAGAAAAAACATTTATCGAGCCAAACAATCCGTCCACCAATCATCATCTAAATAAATGGAAACTAAGGCTAGCATTTGTTAATAAAAATGGAAGTAATAAGAATGTGTCCACAGGCTCCAGCTTTTTATTTACGACCATTACGATATATGTGCTTTTTTATTTTCATTTTGCGGTCCACTACTTTTGGCATATGAGAATCTGGAAACTACTTGTATTTTAAGCGATTCATTTACTTTAATGGAAAATTATTCTGCTCCACAAAATGGACCACTTCCCAATTACCCCCTGACTTTAAGTTTCAGTGAATTTAATTCATCAGGATTGCAGGCATGGAATTTCCAAACAACAGGAGAAGATCCTTTGGTGTTTACTACTTGCGTGATTGACTCTTACTCCACCGGGTGCAAAGCTCCTCTTGGAGAAAACATTTAATGGCCATTGGGGCGTGTTACTCCCCCCATGGGTTTAAAGACAGAGCTGCAGTGGACTGACTGGCAGCTGTTGGTGCTGTCTTTAGCGTGCTGACACTCCCGATCCAGTAGGCGGAGGTGTGTGGGTCTTGAGTGAGCTGCTGTGCTGTCTGTAGGCAGAAGCGAAGTTCTTATCCTACACTTACTTTAAATCTCGCTGGCTGCGCTCAAAGCAACATTCACCAAAATAAATGGCCCAAAATAAACTGCGTGACACAGTTGAATATATTTGAACAGAGAAGATTAAAACTTTATAAATGAAAGGACGTTTTTTTTTTTTTTTACCCATCACAGTACAGTTTGTCTCGTTATCCAAATTAAAATGAATAAATACACAAAGAATTTTGGGCTTTATTCGAAAAGTTAAAAGCCACAGTAAGATCTAGTACACTGCTTTGATTCTCCCTTTGATTTACTGTAGCATGCCCTCTTTCACACACTCTATTAATGTAATTTCATAAATTAGAAAATTGCTTCTGGGGCCTCTCTTGCATGGGCTGGATTCCTGCACAAGAGACAACATAGTTCACTGCCATTGTAATCAATGGTACACACATGAGACACCCTGTGGGTTCACTTTTGGACAACATCATTTTCATGCAACTAATAGAGTACTGCAAGTTCCTCAAAGAGTTATAATGCCACAGACACAGCAATAATGAAACAGAAGAACAATGGTAGACTTTCTACTGGAGGTAAATTTTCTGTGATAACTTTTTCAAGACAGAACAGATGTTTATGTAAGGGGGGAATGGTTACATTAGCATGGAAGCTTGGTATGCAGATGTCATATCTAAATGCTGTTGTTTGACAGTAATGATAAACATGATTTAAAAAAATTAATTTATTGCCATTTGTGAGGCTTGTGGTGTTGCTGTCGCAGACTGCAAGAATATTGGTAATCAGGGAAATTCTTGGTAAATGACGCATGCTAATCGTGAATCCAGCTCTCAGTAACAGTGTTACTGAGAACCCAGCTCTCACCTGAAATTCTAAATTCTTCATGTATTACTCCAAAATACAGTAAGGGGGAGAAGAGTTACAGAGTTAAGCAAAGGATAACACTGAACGGTAGCAAAATTTTGTTAATGTACCAAATATTACAAAAATATTAAACAACTTAAGTGTGATCAATGAGCAATCTAGCAATGGTTTGTAGGGATGAACTGGGCTTGTTGATAATGAATTTATTTCCTACAGAGTAAGATATGACATGAATGATGCCACGCTCACTGGCCATGTTGTCCCTCCCAGGGTTGCCACGGAGACAAGTATTCACTGTCCTGTGAGGCTACAAGCCACAGATGGCACCGGCAAGGTCAAGATTTAATGCCAGTCTGTAGGGGCATCACCACATGACATTCAACAACCCCCAATAGAGGTCAACATATTCAATGAGCTGACTACATAAGTCAAACCTATGAGGATAAAACTCGTTAGTTCTACTATGCATTGAAAGCCAATTCATTGGAAAGATTTATAGCTTGGGCACACTGACACACAGCAACAAACCTGATTTGGTTTCATCTACTGACTGGAAAAAAAGCTGTCTGACGCAGTGTGCCGACACAGCATCCAATAATTAATTCTTTGTCTGTTCTCTAAATTGTCCGTCAAAGGGGAGCCATTCACATTCACATTCAAACAATCACATCTCAGGCATCAGAGACTGGTCTGTACGAAAGGTAATTACACATGCTTTGGGCGTTATCTTATTTTGATGGAAAATTCTTGAACAAATCCAATTATGAGAACAAAGGCTTCATCACTGTAACACACGGCTCATGAAATTAAGATAAATATGCACCGGACAAAGCAAATCCCTCTTTTCTTCTTAAATTTCCTTGTCTTTTTAACAAATTGCTGTACTTTACAGTTGACAGCATGTTGGGAACCTTTTTTTTTAATGATTCAATATGGTAATTAACACCAAATTTCAGCGACTTTGCTTTACTGCTTTGGAGGGTGTAATGCATCATTTCAGATTAATAATGGCCATTATTTCTGGCAAAATGAAACAATTAAAAGAGTAGTGGTCCTGTTTGATTTTCCAAATTATAAAAGTTTATCAGCTCCGGTCTTAATTATACATGTTCTAATGGGACAAATCAAACCAGGTCATGTGGTTGGCAGGCACAGAGGCCCCAAGGGCTCAAAGCTCACCAGGGGCTAGTTTACCATTAAAAACAAACTCCTCCCATTTGGCATGTAACACGTTAGCAGCAACATGCAGAACACGGTGGCCTAAAAGTCTTTCCCCCCCTCCTCCCTGGACCTCAGCGCCCCGTTTTCCGAGCGAAGGGGAATTACTCTGCCGAGCTCTGAGGAACAGCTGACTTCATGTAAGCAGCAGGCTTCATGCCAGTGCAACTTGTTCAAAGTGACCTTGGACTTTGTCAAAGAAAACAGCGCATGAGTATCTGTCTGTCTTCAGACTGAGTTCTCTCGACTGTCAGTGCCCCCCCCCCCGCCTCTCTCTCTGCCTCTCTTTCTCCATTCAGTCACTCTAACAGTGCCTGCTTAACAAATACTGGTCTCTTCTCTGGGGGCGACATAGTTCAGGAGGTAAGAGTGGCTGTCTGGCAGTCGGAGGGTTGCCGGTTCGCTCCCCCGCCCTGGGAGTGTCGAAGTGTCCCTGAGCAAGACTCCTAACCCTTAATTGCTCCCAATGAGCTGATTGGTACCTTGCATGGCAGCCTTTCACCGTTGGTGCGTGAGTATGTATGTATGTATGTATGTATGTGTGTGAATGGGTGAATGAGAGGCATAGATAGATTGTTTATTAGCCACACGGCCAAGGCCGGTGGAATTTGTTTTCGGTACAGTGTGCTATGTTATACTCTGCAGCACAATACATAAATGAATCAATTGTAAAGCGCTTTGGATAAAAGTGCTATGTAAATGCAGTCCATTTACCATTTACTCTTCATTCACCATTCACATTGTCCAGCTGCAAGACAAACTACAATTCACTCCAAGTTGCTGTGACCCCAGAAAAGTTCAGGAGAAATCTGTGAATTTGATGGGAAGTAAACTACACTATCCAGACAGCATTATTGCACTTGCAGTTAAAATCCCAGATATGGTCTAGCTTGCCGGTCCACTGGTTTCCATCAATAATTGATATGAATTAGTGACAGCGAGAAAAAAAGGTTTCCTTGGTAACGCCGTACCTCCTGCTCAATAAACCAGCCTGAGGAGATGAGGATGAAACTGCTCTAACAGAATCAGACACACCATCTAACTTTTGACAGGGGTTTCAAATATTGCGAAAGATAATGGATAAACGAGTGCTGTTTACTCAGAGGAACAAATTGCACTGAACAGGAACGAGGCCAGTGCCGCAGTCAAAGCTAAGTCCCTTGTTTTTCGACTTGGGTAGACAGGAACTGTTATTGTATGCAGTTTTGGGATTTTAGCCGATTTTTGGATTGCAGTCCCAGCTAACAAAAAAAAAAAGTTTCAAGAATGCTGGGGAGCATCCTGGCCATCTGGCTGTGAGAGGACGATAAGATGAGAACATTCCACAAACAGTCCCAGAGCAGTTTTGCCTTCCAAACAAGTTCCATCAAAGTTTCCCAGCTGTGCTGCAAGCATATAAACTTCCTGTCACCATGGTGATAAAAAACATGGACGATACCAATAAACATTACATTACATTAGAGGCATTTAGCAGACGCTCTTATCCAGAGCAACTTACACAACTTTTTACATAGCATTTTACATTGTATCCATTTATACAGCTGGATATATACTGAAGCAATGCAGGTTAAGTACCTTGCTCAAGGGTACCACAGCAGTGTCCTTACCCAGGAATCGAACCAGCGACCTTTCGGTTACAAGCCCAGTTCCTTACCCACTGTGCTACACTCCGTCCTAAACTCTACGAATAAACAAAACGAAAAGGATGGAAATGTTAGATTGAATTTGTAACATTCACGGCAAAATGAACGTGAACAAAATTCATTCACAATCGTATTTCTAAGATTGCACATTGAATGTTCCTTGTGACTTAACAATGAGTCACAGGGGACATCCAGGAAGTAGGGCAAATGTGCATGCTGGGAACCTTGACCTTACTAATATTATAGTAATGTTCATTATGGTTAGTTATGTGATCATATTAATGGTGTGAGAGTAAGGTTTTGTGCACCCTGAAATGGACAGAGCCAGTTTATGAGTGTTATGGAGGAAGCTGATGAAAAGCTGTATTTTAAAACTTTCTATCCTTTTCTGTCAAGCACTCAATAGTGCAATATTTTCTCAGCATTTGGGTGAAAAACAGTGACTCACTGACCTGGAGAATTCACAATATTTTGCTATTTTAAGCATTCATTTAACTGGCTCATACAATACAAGCCTATTGTAGTTCTACCAGTGGAGGCCCACTCTGTCATTACCTGATAATGTGTTCTGTATATATACATAGAATTGGTTTATTTTGATAATATTCAACAAAAGAGCTTGACTTTATTGGAACACAATACCACAGCTGCTTCCCATTAACCTGCTAATCAGAGGTAATCATCTAAAAAAAAATAAAATAATAAAATTTAATTAAAAACATTTAATTTCCATGCACCCATGAGTATGTACCCATGCTGTAAAACCATAGTATTATTTTATGTTTCAGTTAAAGCTATTATGATAAAGGGGAGTGTTCTGCAACCACGGAGATGGCCACAATGTTCTTGGCTGGCTAACTGTGTTCAAGGGTCAAAAGGTCATTAAAACATTAATCTTAGACTATCACCTGCCTGTAACTAATGTGACTAAAACATATTTAAATTATGTCTGGTCCCCTGCAAGAGGAGAGAAGGTAGAATCCATCAATGTCCTGCACAGCATGTATCTTTGTTTATTAGGAGCAGATGGTAAGAGTTTACTGAGTTACATCCACAAATTTGGAGGATTAATTTTAAGAGACAACGTGTAATTAAACAAGGACTCGGTGCACTTTCTGGGCTGTGCTTGCCTCGGGATAAAATAGAATTGGCACACTGAGTACCTCACTCCTTCTTTACTTTTGCTAGACCATTGGAACAAACAAAATGCACATCCAATAAGTCATGCATTTGCAGCACAGAAAAAAGTACAAGGAAAAGGAAGCTGAACACAGCTGGAATGCTCCATAAATCAATGGTCTATAACTCACCACAACAGGATGAACATTTCCACCTGCCATAGATCATTGTAAGGACAAACTGAGTCATGTACCTGAGTGTGCCAAAGTAAGAGTTACCTGGCACGATGACCTCAGTTAGGTAAAGGTACAAAGCAAATTCTTAACACGAGCCCAACAAATGGCATACAGGTGTGTTGAGTACTGAACATTGACTTATGAAGCAGTACTGTGTGGGGTGAGGACTCTTGTTCCTTCATTTGCTCAACATGCCGGCTGTGTAAATGGACATCCCCTTGTGTCCATTTACACAGCGGACATGTCCAATGATCCAAACTATAGAACTCTCTCCCACAGACTCAAATGAAATCTCCCCTGTCATTACATCCCGAAACACACAAAAGTTACATTAGCTTGGGGACCACTGTACATCACGGCCAAAACCCACATGTCAAAACCAACCAAAGCGCTGTAATTAAAATGTAAAAGTTTATAACAAAAGGAAACAAGACAAACTAAAGATCACAAAATACGTGCAAATGAAAAGCAGATCTCTGATGTTATTGTTATTATTACTATTATTATCAATAATGTTGAGCTTTATTTGCCACGCTGGCTAAGCTCAAGAATTACCTATAGGAAAGGCATTCTAGGGTGTCCTTAATCAATGACATAACTCAACAAGGGTGATCTTCTAGTCTTAGCTTTGCAGCGAGTCTTGTCACTGAAGAAGAATGAGGACCACTTTTGAGGCTTGTGCAGGACAGAGATGTTCTGTGAATAATAGAGACAGTAAATATCAGTGGTGATTTATTTTATGTTTCCTGATGTCCAAATAAAAGCACTGAACACCATTGCTAAAATTCAGATAAAGATAATATCAGTGCAGCTGAAGTGTGTATTAAGACACATCCAAGGAAAGGCATGCCGAGACTTAGAAAACAATCAAATTATAAATGATAAAACTCCCATATACTGGAATACTCTTATCCTGGTACAGAGTGGTTGAAATAACATTGAATACGTGATGAAAAATATGGCTGATGGAGATGGCTGACGATTATGAGGGAAGAGTGAAGTCAACGCAGGATTTTTAATCAACAATCAATCAACCGAGCAATTTTTACGCTGTCACACAATGCTTCACATCGGTCGTCTTTCACAGGAAATGAAAAAAAAAAGCCAATGTGAAGAAAAACTGGATAATGATTCACAGGCCCCTTAATAAAGATCATCAAGCTGAACTGGAAAACCGTGAGATGCAAATTTACACACCGAACACAAGCAGAGGATTCCGCGGTAAGGTTTTAGAAAGAAGGATGGCTATGAATGCCATATATAATGCAGTCGGTTCAGGGTTCCAATGGGATTGCAGAACACAGAATAAAGCCTAAGAGCCTCGAGGCTTAAGAGGGCAATGGAAGGACATGCTTCAGTGTCCTTATTGCACAAGGAGGGCGGAGTGAAGAAACCTATTTTATTTACAGTATTTATTACTCACCTATAGTATTTATCCGTGAGATGCAATTAGCAGTTTCCCATTGGTGGTATGTTTTTCACAAGGTAGAGAAGTCATGTGGACTAGTGGTGCAGGTAGGACAAGGAAGTGTCTCGAATTCTGATCTATAAAATTTGTGTTAGGGAGCCATAAAATCCTCCTTCTGAATCCCCCTATTGTGATTCTGGATGCTTTTCTCATTTTGTATGGTTCTCGTAAGGTGAGCTTTTCCTTCTTTAGACCCGTTCCATTTTTTTCAGATCTCCTTCCTGCTCTGCTCTTCTGCTGAAGTAGCACAGCTCTAAGTGCACCACTTGATGAGACTTGCATTGTGCCAGTATGCACAAGATGTTTCTTTCTCGGCTTGACCCTGCTTCTCTCTCTCATAGCTATCCAGACACATGCAGCAAGCTAATGGCAGAAGGTCTCTGTACACCTTTCATGTCCTTGTTGGATAGTCTGCAAATCACTTGAACTTTAAAAATATGCTGGTGACTCTTTCTCACCATACAGTGGCCAGAATGTCATTATCCGGTGGACTACCGGAAAACATTACATTTAAAATATGAAATATAATACAAATGAACATTCTATAAGCCATTACAGTTAGACTTTTAATATCTCAATTTAAATGCTAATTCTGGCTGTATGACTCTTTCTGAATGGCTAGTGTAGAACTGAATTTATTATTCCCTTTGAAGTTGGAGCATGCCAGTTTTATGAGTCTATGTGGTAATTTGTGTGTGTGTGTGTGTGTGTGTGTGCGTGTATGTGTGTGTGTGCATGTGTGTGTGTTTGTGTGTCTGTGCGGGTGAAAACTAGCAAGACGAGGATGCGGGTATGCATTATAATATCGTCTGAGAGGCAAGGAATGTGTTGGAGGTTCCTTGTGTGACCTCATCAACAATGGACTCATGTTAGTTTTCCCCAAAGAAAAGAGCAGCTACAAAGTTGTAAACAAACACCATCCCCAAGAGACTGGTAAACACAGTGAATGCATTTCTAAGAATGCACATCTAAACACGAGAGAAGTCTTCACGAGAACAAAAGTTGTGTAAACGTTCTACTTTTAACCTGGTTACAGTGCTTCATTTCTTAATGAAATTTATTGAGCAGATAGTTCTGGTCCTGGATGCTGATTGGTCAATACAGCAGTCCAGCCACGTTAAAATGCATGGTATAGTAACAGGTACAACCTAACGAATCTGTTCACCTTATTGTGTTTAATATCACAGTGCATATTTAACAAAAGATTGGAACAGTAGCTAAGTCCCTGAACTCTCGCTGAAAAGCCAAATCAATGTTCACTCAAGTCTCTTGTCTCGCTTGGTTCAATTCCTTTTGGTACATAATCTTTTCTTCAACAGTCTGTCTTTTCTTAGTTTTTAAAATCAGTATAAACTGTTGTAGTTAAATGCAGAACTGGTCATTTTGGCAGATTTCTCCCTGCCACTCTTGCTTTGTTTCCTAGGCAACTAGCTAACAATATGGCACTATTCTGTGGTATCTGTGCTCTGACAGCTGCACACGTGCAACATGATTGACAGGCAGAGAGCTGTCATGATTGGACTCCTTGCAGAGAGCTGTCTTGATTGGTTGTTGAGATATAAGCTTGGTGAAATTTGTGAGTGTATGCTTTCAGAGCCTGGGGCAGTCAGAGAGACCAGATTGTTTTTCTTGAAGCTCATCATTTATTGATATTTGAAGGAAATTTAACCAAATATGTTCTAAAAAAGTATTCTAAAAACTTACATACTGCACTTTTAATATACCCTGTACAAAATTAAATTAGCTGTTTAGCCTGTTTCTAGTTATTTTATTTGTAATTTTATAGCAATAGAGTAGCCAATCTGACAAGCTAGAAAGGTGTAGGCTACATCTGATCACCCTTCATTTCCAAAACCATCATCACACACATTTACTAAACATTAGCCTTTAGCATCAGATGTTTTATTATTTTTGTAGAACTCATGAATGCATTTCTGGAAATATAATGTCATTGTTTGGCTGGATCTGTTGATATTGTTTAATTATGAATTGGGTAAGTGTAAGAGAAACAATACAGGCAAAACATAACAAAACACATGCATATTTAATGCATTCTTTGAAGTATGTAACATATTTTTAGTTGCTACTATATATTACTCACACAAGCAGCAGTGATGTTTTTCTCAGACAAGGATGACAGTCACAAATTATTATCTTCAGACATTTTTTAGGCCAAGGCCTTTGCAAGGACGATGACATCAAGCATTATTTTCAAAAGTATCAATCTATTTCTGAGCTGTATGTACTAAACACCTAGTGCATTATGTGGTTAAAATGGACCTCCAAACTTGTCAGCAGTCCTTGATTGAAGATCATAAGGCCCCATGATGTGACACAATCTACAGTGACCTTTGACCCCATTAGGCCTGATGGTCACCCTGACGCACACAGCCCTGAGGAAGATTATTTATGAATACAGAGTTTATCAAGTTTGCTAAGGAACATGAAGCCCTCCCAAAAGCTTATAGTCTGTGATTTGTTCCTAATGTCAAATGAACCATTAAAATACATTTACATCTGTGTTTCCGAACGTGTTTTGTTCTTAAACTCAAACCTGAAAGAAAAAAGGGCATTGTTATTAAAGTATTATCTGTTTATGTATGTTTATCGTTGTCATCACCATTAAAATGATTGTGTTGTGGAACAAGAGATCTTTAAAACAATGCAGCACCTCAAATACACCTTGTCTCTACTCAAGCAAAAAGCACTCTGTCATCGCTATAGCAGTAGGATACGATAAAAAGGCATGGAATAATATACGGACTCGTGTGATGGGAACATGCAAGCCCACAGTCGTAAGTTGGTAATGGAAACCAGCGCAGGATCCTCTTAAGCATGTAACAGCACAAATCAGCTGTGACCGGGACAGATGAAATGAGCGTTTTCCACTGGGAGGCTGATTCATTGGGTTTCGACTGAAAGCTGTACCGAGGTAGCCCTGGCGTTTGATAGGGGCTAAATCAACCCTTTACTCCACAGTAGATCAAGAAGTGTTTTTTTTCTTTCTTTTCGGATTCCACTTTTCAGTCAGAGTAAGGCAATGCTGTGCTATTTGGCACGACACGCCAGGCTCCCTCTCTTTGAAGGTTTATTGGCTACTTCTGACGCACTGTAGTTTTCGAAATGGAGATGGAACCATTCCTTTTAAAGGGTGAGTTTTCAGAGCAGGATGACCGTAATACTTTTGAAAAAAAACATCCATCACCCATTGTTTTTGACAGTTAATTTGTGGCCTCGTGAGATTTTCTTTCTAATATTGTCAGGTTCTGAAGTGGTTTCCCTTCACAACGATGACAGAAACATACCAATTAAATATAATGGTGCCACATACACACGCTGCATACAATACATAAACAAAACTAAAAAGCTGGAGAGAATAAGTCCATACTTTGTAACCTAAATTCATATTTTATTTACATCAATTTGAGAGCAGCAGTATAATTTTGTTGAGTATTTTTGGACATTCGATCTGGCTAAAAAGATTAGTGGTGAGTTGACACCAACGAAGGCAAAAAATTACACACTTCACATATTTTGTTTCTTTCACACTGTTCATCAGTGACAATGAATTGCAATGAATGAATGTGTTCTGAAGAACATCACTTCTGTCATACTGAAAACATTTGATTCACATTAGAGAGGGTGAACAGGAAATTAAGAGGGTAAAATTAATCAAGGCCACTGTGAGGTGGTTGAACCACTATTTCATACAGTGAAACTTATGTAACAGCACAGTATTGTGTAAAAAAAAAGAAAAAAAGCAAGTGAAAGACCGTAGAGAGAAGTACACTTCGCACTGGAGATAAACAGTTCAACCTTGCGGCACAGAGTCAAGTGGAGCCACTTTGCAGGGTGGTGACTGAGCAATAACACAAACTAAAGACGGAGAGTGCAATGACTCAAAGCCATTTATTGCCTCTTTTTTTTTTTTTTTTTTAGAAAGCGAGAAGCCAAAAGCAGCACAAAAGTTAGAAAACAAGCTGTCGCAAGGCAGAGGCCCTCAGAGAGGACTGCCAGCAGTGTGCTGTGCTGTCCTGAAGCATGCTGTGCTGTGCTGAGGTGCGGTATCCTGAAGTGTGCAGTGCTGTGCTGAACTGTGGCGTGCTACGCTGAGGTGAGCTGAGCCAAGCTGTGCTGTGTGGTGCTGTGGTGAACTGAGCTGGGCAG
This sequence comes from Anguilla rostrata, assembly GCF_018555375.3. NCBI lineage: Eukaryota > Metazoa > Chordata > Actinopteri > Anguilliformes > Anguillidae > Anguilla > Anguilla rostrata. The sequence continues at coordinate 7,337,015 of NC_057938.1, forward strand.
TACTAAGCTGTGCTGCACTGATGCGTGCTGTGCGGTGCTGAGCTGTGCTGTACAGTGCTGTGCTGTGCCAGCCCAGTCTTTGGCTGTGCCCAATCAGGTCTCCGTCCTAAAGGCCCAACAAGCCAGGCCTTCGTAAACAGGCCTGATGAAGACGGCAAGCAGCAGCTGGGCTCATTTTCAGCTGACTTTTCTGCAGTATGTGTCTGTGGGCGTGTCCGCCACCGTCCAATGACCTGATTGCCTCGCAGGCAGGCCTGGGGAGGCTGGAGGAAAACCTGCTCCTCCCCTGTCTCTCCCAGCACCATAAACTTATAATCGGGCATAATCTCGATGAAGCAAACTGTTTGTAGAACACATTTTACTGCAGACCGCATGCATTATGGAGTGTGGAATATTAATATATCCCCATCGGATATTAAACTCTTCACATTCTCATTCTGAAATACATCTTCAAAAACAAAAACGAGCTCATTGCGTGCAGTGTATAGTTGGCATTTCTGTGACAGTATGCAGGCGATAATATTTCTAATTTAAGGTGAGCTTAAAAACAAACAAACAAAAAAAAGCAAAAAATAAATGAGTGCTTAATTTAGTCATAATCTTTAATGAAATACTCTTGTGATTTGATGGTGATAAAAGGACAGGAGCCCAGGCTAATGTGCTACATGTCTCATAACCTTTTCGAGCTCCACTGAGCCCTGCAGGACCTATTGGGCTAGAAGCAGTTGTAATATCACTAATCAGCGACTTCACTTTTATGTAAATTGTCAGGGCCTTATGAATCTTTAAAGAGGTGATGTCAAGGACAAAAGGAGGTGAGGGAAGAGATGTGCTGAACGGCCAGCTCTGTTTGCATGGTCCCCTTTCAAAAAAAAAAAAAAAAAAAAACTTTATTTAACTCCGTAGAGACCTTATACTGAGAACACTTCTCACTGATCTGAGAAGAGCCAAAAGCCAGCACACCAGTGAGCAATCCTTAAAGATGCTCATTCTTCAAGAAACATGTCAGTACATAAAAAGACTACCGCTGCCACCACTACTACAATAACAAATAAATAAATAAAGAAATAACTACAGTAACCTGATGTCCTTCTTTTCTCTCTGGGCTCTTGAGAAAATAATGGCAGCGTTCGGAGGCGATGGGGCAAGTGTTAAAAATGAAAGTGCCTTCGCCCCGCCATCACGCTGAACATGCACAAGAGCGCCTCGGCTTCTTCTGTCGGACACGGCTAATTTAACCCCCGCGCCCCTCTCAGCTTCTCCCAACGGGAGTTTTACAATCTGACACGCCTGTGAACTGACTTCATAATTCAGGTCAACAGGTTGCCCGTGGCAGACAAAACAAAGCTTTCCTGCTTGTGCGTGTGAGTGTTCCTTCTCCGGCAAAAGGAAAAAAAGGTGTTTCGTGTGGCCTAATGCCTGTCGCACGCTATTTTAAAGGATTTTTAAATCTGATCACATCATGCCCAGTATTGAGTGAGAATGTTTGCCTGAATGTCTCCACCGATTTGTCTTCATTTTGTACCAGGACAATGCATTTACGTCATTAAATTGTAAGGCTAGATATATGAAAAAAAGTACAACCAATAAGCAATTTCCTCTGTTTGGTATAAGCCACTGGCAAGTTATACAAATGATGTATTAAAAAACAAGGGCTAATTCATTTGTCTTTTGCAGGTGGTATCATTATATACTAGGCATCATATTTTATGTCGCATTTATCAGTTGCAAGGAAAATGCTTCATTATTAAGGGACAATGCATGTGTCTGCATACTTTTCAGGAAGCTTTCTGAATACATTTTGTACAGAATTTATGAAGACAAGTGCATAGAATTTACAATCACTTATTTAAAGAGGCAACAAACTGCACTTGACTGCACTGCTGTTTATATTCGCTTTTCACCATGTCTGTCCCTATTTTGGCTTAATTTTATCACTAACCAGTCAAATGCAGTCTTTGCTCCAAAGGCCATTTTACAAAAATGTGTATGTTGGACATCCACAACATTTGAAAATGTTATAATCTTTAAGATACATGCTAAAACCTAACCACTCCCAGGGTTAAGTATCTGCTAAGACAGTAGAAATACTCATATAGGTTCGTTAATAATTACATAGTTGAACCAGTTACTGAATAAAGAGATATTGAAAGACATGGATCAGGAATGCATTGTCACTGTTGTTTATTATGCAAGCGACAGTTTAATTCAAATGCCAGCTATTCAGTGGGGACCAACCAGAGCCTGTCAGCATTGGTGTGATGCTAATGCCAATGGTCTCCTGCTTCTAATCCTTCTAAGTATGTAAATGCGAGCTGTTATAGGTAGTGATATCAGAAATGCCACAACAAGCAATACCTTTTAGTAGCTGAAAAGTGAAGTGAAGAGTCTCACAGGTAGAACTACGAAACCACCAAATCCACATACCGTTCAAAGGCACAATATTTAGATTATAAAACAAAAAGGTTAAATATTCTTCCATTTACAGCATTTGATTATAGATATTATGACTTTAGCAGGATATTCATTCATAAAATACAGTCTCAAAATAAGCCAAGTTATATTATCTGGGCTTTTCAAATATCTAGGGCTGATGAAAATAAGCAATTAACCTTAATTGTGTGTGCCTGTAGGTATGGCTGCTCCTGTCCAAGGTCATAGACTTCATGCTGATGGTTGCATACAGCACCTTTTTATTCAATTTTCCAATTTGCATTGTGTTCTACTGAGCACCAGGCTCTCTGGATCCGTTGCATTAGTCAGCACCACACACAAATTCGGTTGACATCATTGTTTTATGTTGATTTATAATTTGTAGCCAAACTAAATGCACAACAAAGATTCATCACACCTTCGCAGCGTGTAATCTATTCATCATATAGAAAATACGTCCTCCTTTATATGTATCCACCTTTATATCTCAGGCACCAAAAAGCAGAACATACATGTTGTGACACTCAGCATGCTCAATGAGTGTGGACATAGCTCAGGAAGTAAGACCGATTGTCTGGTGGTTGCCGGTTCAAACCCCGCCCTGAGCATGTCGAAGTGTCCTTGAGCAAGACACCTAACCCCTCACCCCTAACTGCTCTGGCGAATGAGAGGCATCAATTGTAAAGCGCTTTGGATAAAAGCGCTATATTTATGCAGTCCATTACCATTTACCATGAGGAAATGCTGCTCACTTCAGACTTGCTCACATATTGACAGAAAATTCAATTTAAAAAATTGGCTGGTAGGAAGGTAAACTATAAGTTGTATTACGTATTGTCTAGGATGGCACAGATCCCCAAAGATGGAAGCCTTGATTCAATCAACATTTGTCCTTGTCCATATTCAACCTTCAAAAAGAAGTTGGTGAGCTGGTGATCAATAAACTCACAAAACCTTTTGTGGATATTTAAAAAAAAAAATCTATCACTTGAGAGTCATGGATAAGTACAAAGGTTTATTTATTCCAGGGTTGCACCTGTAACCCGGTACAAAGCTATGTGTCACATCGTCAATGGCTGCAATGCGAATAAAACTGATGTTGTCGCAACTGACCCTCTGTAGAAAAACCCTGTTCTACTTTCTTCTGGGCATGAGTCCAGCTCCCTGACTGCTGCAGCTCATATTGTCTACCATCCAGTATGATAATGTTCACACTGATGAATGTGGGTTTCTGTGAGGGAAGTTCTGTTAACACAAGCCCAGTCGCAATGACAATGTGACAGTGAATTGCTGAAATTGCGTAACAAATGAAATGCATTAAAAAGAAATATAAAAAAAAAACTGACATTCAACTTGTGCTTGCCCTGATTTTTTTAGACTGACGATGCGCCCCATATGTGTATATATCGGCCTGAGTTTGGGTTTGGTCTTTCACTTTCCTCGTGAATACCCACCTGGTCTAAAATGTTGGTGTTAAGAGCATCAGCAGCATGCAGACACAGTCGTTTCTTGTGGACAGAATAACGATGCTAGCTCTGATGAACAGGCGTACTAATCGCAGCCAGACTATGAAAGGCACCCTCCTAGCTTTATCCGCTGAGCAGCCTGGTTTACAGGCTGTGGCCTTCGGCGGTACTTCTGCAGTCAGCTCCTTCAGCAAGGCCGCACGGCGGTACACAATGCGCAAAGAGAGTCTCTGGGGGCTGGAGGGGGGGCTTGCAAATTTAAGTGCCCCCATGCGGTGGGGGGGGGGGGAAGTGGAGGCTTGCAGCAAATGTAAGATCCCCCATGCGGCGGGTGGGGGGGGGGCTGGGGGTGGGGCTCGCAGAAAATTTAAGTTCCCCCATGCGGCCGGTGGGGGGGGGGCTGGGGGGTGGGGCCCACAGCAAATTGAAGTTCCCCCGTGCGGCTGGGTAATCGAGGCAGAGCCGCGATGCGCGTGGAATCTTTACCTCTCGCGTGGGACTCTCCGGCGCTCGTGAATATTCATGAGCGCTCCTCGACTCGACGGGGGTCCGATTGGAAATAGAACACACACGCTGTAAAAAAAAACCTACAGGATTCGGGCGATAATGAAGATTCCCCCGCGCTTATTAAAACTGACACACGCCTTAGGTGCGAACGCTGCCGCTGTCTACTCCAGAGGTCGAGAGTGGGTATCGAAGTTAAATGCCCGTTCGGGTAATTACATAGTTATTACGACAGATTTTTTACGTGCTTGTCTGCATGTCAACCTCAAAAATCTTAAGAGCTCTAATAAAAGAGATTACACTAAAATAGCACATCATCGGATGCAATAGTGTCATGGTTGACAGTAATAGTAGATTTTATGTAATATTGCCTACATTTCCAGGAATGTATGTTCGTTCATGTGTTTAAGATATGTGGTTGCTAACTGGAGAGTTGATTGAAGTAATTCTTTCTGCATGTAAGGAAAAAAATAAATATGGGTACAGTATGCAAAGGTACATTTGCAAAGTTATGACTTTTTCCTTTTCTTGAATATATGTCTATAAGTATCCAAAATACTTTATTTTTAAGTTGCCAATCAGGTGCATTGTTTCCAAAGCTTTGTACATCTCTGATGTCCTGATTGGTTTCCTTTCCGCTATTGATGGCGAAACTTTTTCAATCTGCATCTGGTAGTATTTATGACTCATCTCCCTTGTTAACAACTAGGGATGAGCTGTGGAGCTTGATGACATGGAGAATAAGTATCTTAACACAATCTCAACACAAGGCCAGAACAGCATTTTAGAGCAGAGAGGAAGCACTCAATCAACACATGAACAAAGTGCCTCCCCCAAAAAAACAAGAAATTTTAAAGAAAACTATTTAGACAGTTTATTGATCAGTTGTGGACTTTGATTGTCCTGGGTGATGAGCCATTATTAGTGCTCTATGTATTTCAGCATCATCTGCCATTTAAACAAAAGGACCTGGAAACAACTGGCTTGATTCCTGTGTGATAGACATGAATGGTAAGCTAAGACGGGGTTTGTACGCTAACTATGGAAGCAGAATTTTCTGTCTTTCAAGAATAAAACAGAACTACTACGTCCACAGAAAGAGGAAAAACATTTTTTTCAGATTCATTTAATATCAGCAAACCACTGTACTGCGTCTCATTATGGTTCATTCTTGTGTGTGGCACGTGAACACAATGAGAATGCTGAAAAATGCAGCTGTCGCAAACTGTATGGGTGATAGAAGTACGTGAAGCGAATGAAATAAAGGCTGTTCCCTTGACTTTCACACAGATTAAACCAGCACGATTTACTGATCAATTAGCACACCACATTATTCTAGTCTGAGGAGCTCTTTTAGGCTTGGCAATGCCTTGCCTTCTACATGCAATCTATATGTACTATAATCCTTTGGCTTTTTGCCCATGTTGATAAATACATACAGTGTACATACATGCATACATATACACATATACATATACACACACACACACACACACACACACATACATTCATACATATGTACATACATACATACATACATACATGCATACATACAGACATACATACATACATGAGAAGGTGAAAAAGCGCAAGCAGTCTACCCAAAAATGTACAACCTCTGCCATCTTCAAAGCAGAAGGAAAAATAAGCTTTTCAATAGAATTATGTCTTCTGAAGAGACAGATCACATTCCAAGACAAAGACACCATACAATTTCAGCCAAGGGCATAACCTTGGTGTAGAGATTGGGAGGGACACACTCCTGTGTGTGAGCCATCAGAATGAAATCAGTAGGGAGTCCAGAGCAGCACGTGCAAGGCAAGGCACTACTGAGTGAAAAACCACACCAACATATGATGTTATACTATATGTGTGATTAACATCATAGCAGCTTTGTGAAAAAAATGCTTCAAATTAATTTAATGAAAATGACCAACCTGCGTTTAAGAAACAAACGAATTAATTGAATTACGGAGTGCGTAGGCCGCTCAAAGTGATCTTAAAATAGAAACTTCATTGAGGTTCAGCAGAGAACATTGAGTAGGCTGAGGCAGAAACATGTTTGTCTCCACAAACATGGCTGAAAAGGAATTATGTTGCCAAAATATGTATGATATATATGTTTTAAAAATTGTTTTGAATGTGGGCTCCCGTCTTTATATTTTTTAATGAATTTTGCAAAGCATTGTGGTAGGGTTTGAGAGCATGGCTAATTTATGTCAATCACAAGAGGCTAGTTTGCCATTAGCTGACATGCCTTTATCCAGCTACAGTTTGTAAGATTTTAATAGGCTCTGGATTTTTAGTCAACTGGCTTTTCATGGGAAAACGGTGGTATGAACGCACACATTCAACACAGTTCACTGTTTTCATTTTTAATGAAATGAATAAAGTTTCTAATTTTGGTTCATCCGATTTCCAGCACACCACTGATGCTGTGAACTACTCACAAATTACTCACAAAACCCAAAGAAAACTGCATAGAGGTGGGGAAGCAAATTGTAGAGGTCACGCCATCGAATGATAAAGGAGTGCTACATCGTTGATTGAGAGCCCATTGCAGCTACTATTTTATGACTGTTTTTTAAAATGTGAGACGAGCTCTTGTTCAGCGAGATCTGAAAGTCAGGGTCCTCCGTTAAACCCACGACTTCAGCTTTAAGCCGACTCACTTGATTTGTCTTGTGGCTGTAAGATACGCAGAGAAAAACAAAGTGTTCAAAGAAGACATTCAGATGGCAGATGCCTTAAAATGAAACCAATCCAAGAGAAGAAAAAAAAAAACACAACAAAGAACCAGACAATTGCAAGTTCTTTGTAAACACGACAGTGAAGCCCCCTGATCAAAGGGACAAAGGATCCGACAGTGAAATGTTTTGGAGAGCATCGCTATTGCACAGGCCTCTCCTGTTTTAGGGGGCCACGCCGACCCGCGGCTCATGAATAATCCTCAGATCTTTGGGGACAGGTGGGCAGGTGTCTTGCGTGGCGACTGCATGCTTAACTGTCCCAGAGAGCCATTAAAGCTGGATGTTTAGAGTTTCTCTCAACATTTTTCGAGGCTTAAATTACAGGTCCCCGAGGACGTTTTAAAACCTGAATGCAATGATGCACTTCATTCAGGAACAAAAAAAAAAAGATTCCCAGTGTTATTTAGACGCTTGGCTGGAAGTGATGCCCAGCCTTTGTCTTATCTTCCAAAGTATTTATTTTGTGTGTGCACAATTGGAACATAATTTAATCAAATGAAGGAAATTTAGCACAGGCTCTTGAAACTGAAGAAGAAGAAGAAGAAGAAGAAAAAACCCTTGGGTATCCATCGTTCCGGATTCCAGGGAATTAAACTATCGAAGTGAAACAGGTTAGCTCACTTTTCAGGGGGAAAAGCAATTTTTACTGCTGATCATAATTATCTATTGGTGGGGGTTGGGGTGGTGGGGTCATAATAAAGTTGTGAAAGTCCAATTGTCAAGTGTTAAACTTACGGCAGTATGCAATTATGGTGCGTTCAACTCAATTCTGTAGGTGTGATTAGAGGTGTAGCACACCTGCAGTGCAGTTGTACAAGAGGACTGCTTCAAAGGAATAGATCACCTGTGGACGTTTCATTATCTTTTCATCCGTAAGGTTTCATTATGGCCAATCAGTTTCATCGCTTTCTTTCCCTGTCAGGCTGTTGCATCAAGATCACAGTGAACTGGCAGTTTTGTTATGTCTGATATACTTGTCTGGGATATATCCTTGTCCGCAGCCATCACATGCTCATTTATGGAATTAAAAAAAAAAAAATCCTCCTTAGGTAAATGATCCTGTCAAGACCGCTTGTAGAGGAGTAAGATGTTGATGCATACGAGCGGTTTAGTTTGTGTATTTTTTTTCCTTAGCCGGATATAAACTGGATGTAATTTTTACATCGTTATTTTAATTTGTAGAAAGCTTACTAAAACGTTTTATGGACTATACTGCTTTTAAGATTTAACAGACTATTTAAGCAATACAATTGCTACACTTCAATTATGTTTTACTGAAGCACTTAATTAGCCAGCAGCTCAGACGCCAACAGATCCACTGCAGTCAACCGAACCCATAAGTAGCAATGCAATTATGCCTTACTGATCTCAAGCTCTGATGCAAAACAGACGCTTTAAACGTAAATTAATCTCTTCTATTTGTGAGAAATACTATCAAAGTTGAGCAAAGGAGTGAAAACAGAAGAATAAACTAAAGAATAAAATCGGGGAAAACAGAGTGTGTAAATGTAATAGTTGTAGTGACATTCAAGTGGCACGCAAAAAAGCCATAGCTACAGTGAGCTCCATAATGTTCGGGACAACAACAATATAAATAAATGAATGAATAAATAAATAAAATACCCAGATACTTATAAAGAAATTAAAATGGAGTACAGGAAACATGTTTTGACCATTGCAGGTCTCCTGCAACAGGAATTTCCTGCAAGGTTGAAATACATTTTCTCTACTCTGTTTCATGTGCTTAATACATGTTTGTTCCTGTCCTGCACACTGGGGGAAAGTCACAGTGTAATTATGTTAGGTAGTGTACCTTCAGTCCCTAGGTGCTACTAATAAACTCTGCACGGCTTTCTGATATAAAGAAAGTCCAGAATCAACCCTAGGGGTCCACAAAAGAAATCTGGTAGCTGGTTACTGAAAAGGACATGTAGTCTATGTACAGAAAGGAAACGTTTAAAGAAACAGTATCCCTTACCCTAAACAAAAGATACGTTTCCAGCATGCTATTGTTTAACTTGCAGAGAGAAGACAGAAACAACATTGGCAAAATGCAGTGTAATTAAGCACTTACAGGGACATTTCTACAACTTGTTTAATACAGAATTGCTGGATTCTGAGTTTAGAGAGAAACATTTTGTGTTCATAAACACAAGTGAAGGCAAGAGAGGATATTCTCAGTACAGAAACAAACAAACAAACAAACAAACAAACAAACAAAAATACACCTCCTGCTCGGTACAGCGGAAAAATTCTGCAAAACAACGTGCTGGGAAAGGCGTTTCCAGATGTGCATAGGACTTTATTCACTCAAACTCAAACTCACTCAAGAAATGCCCATAATTCTTTGCCCGCGTAACTCCTCATTAATCTGAAAGTACAAACACAGTAATGTGATCTGTAAATTTATAGCCCTTGTAGCCAAAGAGTGCTTACGGCAATGCACATACTAAACACTGGCTACAGCTGTAGCTCTCTTAAAAGTCCACAGTGCTGCATCTCAATTATTAAAAAGAGAATCTTGACACGGGTGAATTGCCAATTCCCCACAAGTATTTATTATTCATAACACATTACTCTTATAAAAACCGATTCCCCAAACTTTTTTTTTTTTTTAAGCACAAAGCAACGGAGAGAGATAAACATTTAAGCCAACAACAAGCTTTCAATCCATTGTAACCACCACACTTCAGGGCCAGCGTAAAACTGGATATCAGCGCATCGGTAAATAAAGGGGCTGGTGTGCTGGAGCTGTAGGCTGCAGGTGGATGTTGCATTGATGCTAACTGCGCATCGATGTTAAGTAATAAAGAGAGAGGGCCTGGGGCTATGAGGCTGGGAAATTGTATCGCTAACAGGCATTAGTACTCATAGATGTGATTTGCGGTGGTTGGGATAATCATTGCATGCCCCTCCTGGTCTATCTGTAATGCAACGCACTGCAGTGCACTGTTGTTTATGCGCAGTGTGTGTGTGTGGGGGGGGGGGCGGCGGCTAGTAAACAGAGGGCAGATATTCTGTCACAGGCTCGCTGTGATCCACCGGAAGAAGGTTTCACCCAGAGACCGATAAATAACTCAGAGGCCCCATGCGATGATCAATCTGTGTGCTACTCGCTTTCGAGTGCCTTCAGGAGACGTGGGGCGGGGGATGGGGGGAGGGGGAGGGAGGCACCCGCGGACGGCTCCCGGAGGCGGCTCTCCACTAAGCCCAGCGACGTGACAAATATTCAGTCGCGGACACGGGTTTTCACTGTGACCCCCCCCCCCCCTCCACCCACCCATCTCCCCCCCAGCCCACTGCACTCCTCCTGCTCACCCAATCCAAGCAAAGTGTACAGAAAGTTCTCCCTCAGACTGGAACATGGCGGAGGGTGGGGGGTTGGGGGAAGGGGGGTGAGAGATTAATAGTTGATTGAGCTGATATGCAGTCATGATTAATGGTGACCTCTCCGGCTTTATCTCTCAGTCACTCAGCGCACGTATGGGCCTGTTGAGGAGAGAATGATTAATTACATGCCAATTAGTCCTCTTTGTGCTGGTGCCCTGGAACGCTGCCCGGGAAGACCTTCTCCATGACCCACCAGAGCCCATTTAACTTTGGCCAATGAAAAAGGGGGGCCTCTCTGACCTTCAGTCACAGTGACACGGCACATGTCTGAATTTCTCTGCGACTCCAGGAGAATAGCAATGTCGCATTTGCTCTTAAAAACTTTAAAAAACACCGGTCTCCCCCTCTCACATGTAACAGACCATCAGAGTAGCGACTGATTTTATTAACAGTTTCAGTATCATGCTGGAGGCCGAGATTCTTAGAGCATTCAAATCTTTACCCACAATGCACTCAGTTCTCACTCTTATGTGAACTTGCTGTGTTTAAAATATGCATGTACAACAATTACCCCTAAAATTAACAACAATGTTTCTGTTATCCAGATGGGTATGAGAGTTTCAGATCATAATGCTACAATAAAATTTTAATTATCGTTCCTTTGAATGAGAGACGTCATCTGTTATGGGGGAGACCAACGAGTAAGAGAAATACAAATACAACAGGAAAATTTAAATCTTTGGACCTATGACTTTCTGAACCCACACTTCAGTAAGCATTAAAGATAATGCATTCAGTATAAATACTACTCAGCGGGTTGAACAATTCTTGTCTTCCTCAATTTTTATGTGTTTGTAAGGATAATTTGCCTAATGTAAATCATACTTTTTCCCCAATTACTTCGTGGGAAATTACTGTATTTTAATTAAATGATGGAAGGTTGGCATTTTGCCTTAGCAATAATTTTTTTGGGGAAAAAATGGAATTTGGTCATTTCCAATCTGTAAAACGCTGTCATTATTGAATTGAATCATTATTTTTGGGTTTAATTGGCAAGGGGATGTAATTTGCGCTAAAACTAGCGAATCTTAAAAGCCCGAATCCACAATAAATAGACGGAAAAAAAAAAAAAAACCCAAAAAACAAAACAAAGCAGCTGTGGCATTTTTTGTTTCTTAGATTATAATATCTCCTCGTTTCCAGAGCAACTGCGCTGAACTGGCTCATAGCTGTCAGTGTGCCGCAGACCCACGCCTGAAACAAATGGGGAAATTAGTCTTTAATAATTCAGGGTTAATCATCCATTCAGCAGGTCTGCCTTAGCACATGTCAGCTCCATTGATATTTATGCCACAACTAAATTGTACAGAAATCAGGCCAGTTGGGAGCAAAATAAATGTGTGTACGTCATATCACAAATTCTATGACAGTTGTGACCACGCTGCATAGCCTTGGCACAGCTCATCTGAAAGCACTGTCAGGGTATGTACGTGTAAGGTGGGACTGAGAAGGCTTTTGGGGGTACGTTTATTTCTTGGTTGGCCCTTTACTAATCACAACAGGATCACCATCAAAATTCTGGTGGTTTGAAGAAATTTCACTAAATTCATTATGACGGCTAAGCAGATGTGCATTTCGGCTTGTTGTAATGAGCAATAGGAAATATGAGTGGGTGTATGCTTATATTCATATAAACAAATATTTTAAACAACAGCACAGCATGTCAAGGCAGGTGTAAGCAGACACAATCTACTTGCATCCAGCACTGAATCAAACCAGGCCTTTAACCAAAATTCTCTGTCTCTTTAAGGAGTTTGGTGAACTGTTCCATGAGTTGAAAACGATGTGAAAAATGATGTCCTAACATCAATACTGTCCTTTATCAGATTACCTCCTTTAACATCTAGTTCTGCTGACAACTTGAAATGGTTTTGTAATACACATTATTAAGCTCTTGTAAATTTACAAAAACCTCAATTAAATCTCTCCCGATTTTCCCAAGACTGAAGAGATTTAGTGTCTCTCTTGTGCAAATTTATACATTTGATATCTACAGCTGTCTTCTCTCTGTTTTGAAAGTTTATGTGTATGAAATCGACACAGCTCTCTAAATGTAGTCTGATAATGAGCATTGCACATTAGTATAACCTCCATTGATTCATGCTCAATATTTTTAAATAGATATCCCAGAATCCCATTTGGCTCTCTTATTGCTTTGGCACCATATCTACATCCAGACAGACTTGGGTCAATGATTACACCGAAATCGTTTGTCACAGTGCACACATTTTTCAATACTTCCCATAAAATAACACTTCATTTTCCCTTACCAGCAAGTAATGTTAAATTTAATTTGCCAGTTGCATCCTTTATTCTGGACTCTGTTTTATATCTCTATGGTACTGCCAAACCACCAATAGGTTAAGACATATTACACTGTTGCTGTATGACACAACTTTCATAAACCGGCACACTGTGACAGCCTAATATGCAGGTCACGTCAGTTTTGTCATAACACAAACTGCAAATTGTGTCATAACAACAGTATGTCATAGTTATGAATGGCCATGATACATCACAACAGGTATTATGTCATGTAATGACACTTCCATTTCCATGTCATGGCAACCACTGTCAAATACAGTGTAACCAAACCCTTTACTTATTTATGATGACCTGAGGTAAAGGAGTTAAAAGAAGTTAACCTCTTTTTTCTTTTTCAAGTGCAAAATGCAATTAGTATTTTGGAATACATTTTTCATGTTGAAAAATGTCCACTGAATGAATTTTTAGAAATCTTTATTTAAAAACACAGGCACACAGTTCACTACCACGGTTCATGTGCTTTGTAGTTTTTTCAGTTTTTCTAGTATTATAGAAGGGCATTTTGGGATGGGTTTTGTGCCCATGGCTGTCCATACATCGATCCTCTGAATCACTGAATCACTCTCCCAATCCGACAACGCTCCCCACCCCCCCCCCCTCGTCCCATCCCATGGGTGACGGCGGGAGCCACGTCCCATCGGTCCAAACTAGCCATCGGGTCTCTGAGATTAAACAAGTTCATTAAAAATGCAGGTACGGACTGTGAAATCATCCCCTGGCCGGTGGCAGACGCTGTGATCCACAGGCCGGGACACCTCATCATTAATTCATGCGATATTAGCGAGTAAAATGAGAGCCCGGTTGCACGGGACGAGGAACCAGCGACTGGCACACTCACTCACGATGACATCGGGGTCTGCATTCCCTACGAGGGGGGGGGGGGGATTCGACCAGATCGGGGATGGATCCGGCGCTAAAGGCATTAGCGACAATGCTAGCGGGAGACCGTCATGCTCGCTGCCTCCCGGAACAGCGCCTCTGACATTAGACCGCAGTTGTGTTCCAATTCAAATTAGACAGCTGCACGGCTCAGTGGGCCAGAGGCAGGCTCGCAAAAAACGGCATCAGGAGAGATGGGCGGAGTTTCTCTCCGAGAGGTTGGGAAGTTCAAAGAAAAAGCGGTTTGGTCCCTTCAATTTGACGTGGTGGACCAGGGCACATTTAATTAATTGATTTACAAAACATTTATGCTTGAAAAACCTGCGGTTAATTAAAGCGACACAACTGACACTTCCGATGCATGCATGGCGAGCCACAGCCAAGTAAATTGCATGCTCAACACACCGTGTCACTTGTTACATTTCTGGATGAGGGAATTCATCAATATGACATGAAGAATGCATTTTAATTAGTGCAAGTGAAAGGTAACTGTGAATATAAAAATATATGCTGAGGAAAATTTAAATGTAATCATTTAGTATAATAATTTAAGATGAAAGAAGATGTTATATATGCATTCTGCAGGTGTTTGTCAAAGGAATTTTTTTAGACCAAACCTTTGACAGCAGTTTGACTGACAGCAATTATGCAATGAGAGTGAATATGTTCATAGATTGAATATACTCATATACATTACATTATACTCATATACATTTTAATTCAACTGCATTACACTCATATGTTCATAGCTTAAGAATAGGTGCACATAAAAATGTATAAACATATAAACCTGCATGTAATATATTATATAATTATACATAATATACAATTATGTCAGAAAGAATTATGACTGATATAGATGTTACCATTTTAAGCACATGGGCTGTGCTTCTCGAAGCTATGGGTATTATATGTAGTTGCAGTAGCATGTAGGGAATTATTTGAAATCCACTCTGCCAGTGCAAGATGTTCGCTAAATGGCTTATAATACATTTTAAAAACTCTTATGATCTAAGGGAAATTCTGTTCTCTTTTATTCTCCTCTAGATGAAGCTACGTAAAAAATGTGTTGCAAATGTGGACTAATAATCCACTTCAACATAACCAATTTTTCAATGGTTCACGTGATCCCCAGAAGGAAACCTACAATTTTGGATCATGTACGTTGTCACATCGCTTCAAAGGGGACATTTACGACCCCAAAGAAGATACTAAAAATAAAGTATAAAGTATCATTGGTTCCCTAGGTTTTTGTTTTTGTTATAAGTACGTGTAGGGGTGGGTTTGTGGCCTATCCAGGGTGTATTCCTGCCTCTCGCCCAATGCACACGAGGATAGCCTCCAGCAACCTCTGCAACCCTGGCCAGGATAAACAGGTATAGATAATGATATTTCTGTGGCAATTACTTCTAATATTATAGCACTGATATCATATACTGTGGCACAGTACAATTACACGCTTACATCCGCGTGTGGATTTTGGAATTACAGAGCATTCTATCAATACAAACGACAATACCATGTAGCAAACAGTGCTCATACTAAACAAACACTTCATCAGCGGTAACTGGAATATGGTTTCTTGCAGCACTAGAACTCAATGGAGGAATTAAGTGTTCCCTGAGAGAGCAATGAACACAGAAACAAGCTTAAACTGAGAATGTGTAGCTGCTGATGAATCTTTAGAAAATGACGACTCACCCCAGCGCACCGTGAGCACTCATCTCAAGCTTAAGGAATTAGAGAGCGCTTCTGTGCACTACCTGGGTTTCACTGTTACACAACCCTTTCAACAGTTATCTGTACTGCTAATATGTGTGTCTCTATACACACTGGCTGAGATTAATACTTAATTCTGATTGGCTAACAACCATAATTTATGTGTCTATATATGCACAGCAGTCTATAAATGGCAGTGTATCTATGTACAGCATGGATTTTACATTTTAAAACTGAATAGTAAGAGTATTCGTTTCTGATTAAATGTATGCCAGCAATGGCATACACAAAAGGTTGTTGAGAATAATTCGCTATCATTCACTGTTGTTCCTGTTGTTGTTTTTGTTATGTCTGTGTAAGAGAGAGAGAGAGAATGAGAGAGAGAGAGCGACAGAGAGAACGAGAGAATGACCCTGTTAAGTATGCAGACATGCACACATACAAATACTCTCTCACACTTAAAGCATAAGTCATGTCTGGGCTGAATCGAGATCTAGTCTCTCTGATAATACAATGTCCACATTCTCAGTGCCCTCTTGACTTTGCATCTCTTTTTGGACTCTTTTTACACAGTGCTGGCAGACCCCTGCTGCCACGGCAATCACCATTTCAAAGGACAGAGGACTGAACCAGATGACAGAACGACAGACAGGGCTGACGGGTTTGTCACCATAACAACTTCGAACAGCAGCTTAAAATGCTCTATAAGGCTATCCACAGCATCCTGGAAAAGATATAAAGGGTTTTCAGTTTGTCTGTCAGGCTAGTTGTCAAAGTTACTAGTTGTTCCTTCACAACACTGGTTGTTAACCTGTTTGATACTGGCTTCTTAATTTCAGGTCCCAAATTAGAAATCTAGTACCTCTTAGGGGCCCATCAAATATGCATATTAGCATAGCCTAATGGACTACAGACTCATTCTGGGGCCTACCTCATACACTCCCATTCTGGGTCCTGACCCAAGAAACACTGCTTTACAGAATATCCTTTCCTGTTTAATCACCATGGAAGGGAATAAATCCTCTGTCTTACAGAACGTGTGCATGCATACCAGCATGTTTTGTGATTATTTCTGAATTTGTTAAAAAAAATTTAAATAACATCTACTTTAAATGCACAGAGTTGATTGAGTTGGGAACAACAGATTTAATACTGTACGGGCCAGTCATGGCTAGCACAGGCCAGATCTAGACGTCTCCAGTTGGCAGACAAAATGAGATATTGTGTTGGCATATAACGATGATAAATTCACATTGCAAAAGAACGTACAGTGCATGAATGCCAAATTTAGCAAGTATTGAAAATTAAGGTTAAGGCAAATGATGCTCAGACCTTGTTATGTTGGCCTAACCAATGGGAAGGGAAACCAAAAAAATTGTCATGAAAATATTTATTGGTTGTCTGAAATTCCAGTTCATTTTACACAAATGCACAAGCGTTTACAGGAGGCACATGGGCCTACGCAGCGCACTACTGTAGCCGTTCGGCTGGCCGCCGGCCAATCACAGCGATGCCCCGACATATCTGGGGGAAGCGAAGCGTCCGCTCATCCTCGCAGTCAGCCGGCTACCGCGCGCGCGTGCGGAAGGTCCGACGGTGTGGCCCGGGCCTCCCACGGACTCCTCCTCCGCATCTGTGCATATTGACACCTCGCCAGCTCGCTCCAGTCCATCCATCATCCGGAAGGGGCTAATCACCACATCCCGGGCTACCTAACGGCTGGGGCCGGCCCGGGCGCACCCCCGCCAGTTGTTTGGTTTGAGCCGTGGCCCGGGGGTTAATTGAAAAGGACACGCGAGAGCCCGGAGCTGTGTGGGATGATAAATAGAGGGTCTGTGTAAAGGACCTCTAGGAGTTTTATATTTTCTTTCCCTCCTTCCGTCGCCGACACGGACGAACCCCGCGGTCCGCGTCTGTTTGTCCATCCGGGGGCGACCGTCACCTCTGAGGAGAGGTAATTAAGTTCGCCCGCGCGACACGCCGCAGCTGTGCTTCCGCCGCGCTGTCGGGACGTACCGCGCACGCGGGGAACCGGGGCCTCCACGTGCCTGCCTCACAGTTTCGCGTCCTCTTTCCCGGCTAATGAACACGTTGCGTTGCTCCACAAGTCATTTATCGCCTTTATCATACATTTCCAGCGCATTTGTCCGGGATGCAATTAACTTGATTAATTCATTGTTTGGCTCTGGTTTGTGGCGGTTGCTTCGGCCTGCCGTGGCCCTTCATTAAAACGCTGCTTTCGCCATCTGGGAAAACCTTTAATGTCATCGTTGTTATGGTGTTTACTATTTAAGCGTGATTTCGTTTTTATGAGTCACCAACCTTAAAGGTGGGGTGAATTACCTTGTGTCACGGGGCAAAAAAAAAAAAAAAAATGATATTGGCACCTAAAAAATAATAGAGGAGGTGACCAATGTCTAAAATGTCAATCCATTTCCCCAGTAGAGCCCAACTTATTCGAATAATTCGACGTCATGATTTGTAAACACAAAAAAATTATTTAGAACACATCCTGCGACAGAAGTCATGCTTCACTGGAGAGCACGGTTTATTTTTCCTGATACGGTTTATTTGACCCCATCTACACACAAATAAACGGTTAGAGTTGAATCTACACTGTCCACTTTAAGCACAAAAGGCCTAAATTATAATGTGCTGTTGATTCTCAAATTGTCCAGAAAATTGTTGAAGCGAATCTTCAGTCTCCAGGTCATCAAAGGCATGGGCAGCTTTTGTTTCCCTACGTACTGTAGAATCACAGGGCTGGGTCCTGCTGTCTCTCAGCTGTGAGTTGACCTTGAAGAAACCTGGTGAAAAATATAATTAAGTTGCTTTTGCTTTCTCATCTGAAACTATGTCCTGTACCCAGCAACTGGCCAGTCAACGTGTAACATCATAAACACAGTTTGGCAAGGGCTAACGAACCAAAATGAACTTGCCATTTGCACGAAGTGCTTCCGTAACCACTGCCATTGATTTTTAAGTCAATGTTATGGACACTTGTTGATTGAAACTGCGTCTAAAGTCAAGTGAGCCATGAGTTACCAAAAAAAGGTTTTTGGTGTACAAGTTACAACTTGCTGGTTAACTAATTTGGCAATATGTTTTCTTGTCTTGTTTCAGCCATTGACTGGTATGCTACAGTAAAGATGAAGAGCAAGTGAAATAAAGAGCTATTTTATGGTTGGTCTTGTAAAGGATCTGGGCTTAAGTGTCTCAGTTGTAGCAGGAAGCCCATTCCAAATGCATTCCTATTGGTCAGTTTGCATAGGCCGTACTGATAACACACTCACTTATTGGTCAAGTGTGACATCACAATCCTAAAGTATAGATTGGCAGTTGTAGTCCCAGGCACATGCTACCATATTTAGGGTGACAAAACTCTAGTCCTCTGATAGTAGAATCTGGGAAAAGCTTCATTGTGCAGATGCTAATTTTGGAGGGGGAAAGTGAAAATGTTCAAATGTGTAATTCAGCAGCGGTGTGACTAATGTATAATCCACAGTCTACTGAAAGTTTCTGAGTTTGCATTATTCAACATCTTCATTCATTCCTACACAGTTTCTGAACTGATGAGAAAATTTTCCCAGTGGAAGAAAAGAGACAAAATTTTTACAGTATGTAGAATCTACCATAAAATTGGCAGGAAATATGTTTGTTAAGTAAGGCAGATTTTCCTCCATTATGGTAAAAAGCTAGTGTCATGCAGTTTTTCAAGCAGATGGTGAGGTGAGACATTGACTCAGCCAGAAGAAGCTATTTGGTCCATACAGCACTTCAAAGGCCAGATCTCTTTAAGAATATATCAAAACCCCAAAAAGGACATCATCATTACTCACCCCTGAATTCGAGCTGCAATCATTCGAAGTCACATGCGATACTGCTGTTCAAGATCAGCATCAATTACCTTTGTTGTGCTTCCCCTTCATTAAAATTGCAGGAAACATTAATCCATGGCTAATCTGAAAACTTGGCTGGGAGACTGTGAAAATGATACAATAAACACACAGATTTGCAACGCTACGTGTAGCTTATCTTTCCTGTTGCCACAGCTGGGGTGGATTCACACATGGTGGTTTTTGTACTTGCAGATGCTCCCACCACCAGTCATGGCGGGGTGCAAGATACGCCTGGATAAAGAACGGGGCCATGGGTCTACATGCGCAGCGGTTCCAGCCAATGCTGATCGGGGAACATCCATTAAACGCTCGCCGTAAAATGAAGGGAAATCACAGCTTAAAGTCGACGGGGTACGGTGATAATTTGTACCGATGAAAGACGAGCGGCATTGTTTTGGCGACAAAACAACCGGGAGGAAGGAGAGGAGAGGTCCGGGTTTTCACGGGCCTTATTACGGGAGCGAAGGCGGTGCGATTATTTCACGGAGGCTGCTAATTACTTCATCCCGGCTGACCTTTAGAAAACTCGCGGTAATTGCGAAGGAGTGAGGAAACCGACGGGGCACGGCTATAATTATTCGCCTCTGCTTTATTTATGCCTGGGATTCGGGCGGGCCCGGCGCGATGACACGCGTCTCTGGCCTCCACGGCTTGCTCTTCATTATCTGTCTGGCGCTGTAGAACGATAAAGGTGCTTTGGACGATAAGGCCACTGGCCACCGGGAGGGTTATCACCGTGGCCCCTGCCGGACAAACCAACACTTTGCTATTATCCTCCCACTCCAGCTCTGGCGCCGTCCGGCAGTATCAATGGAAATGTTGCCAAGGCTACGCCCCACCGCTCTCTCCCGGTGTTTCAGAGTCAGTGTGTCCTGCATTCCTTTGCTGTATGATGCCCTCGATAAGCAAAAGGCGATCGTTTCTGTTTTGGATCTAGGGCGGTAATGCTCAGCATAAAAATAGTCAGCCAGATTCACCTTGAAAAGCACCAAATACATTAAAAAAAAAATATATATCCTCACATTTTTTTGTTACCATAAGGTAAATTGGGCCTCTTCCTCTTCCAGAAATACTGGTTTAGCTGTCACCCGTTGGTTTGTTTCCCAGTGTCGATTCTTGGACTGAGTTTACAAAATACCATTCATGATATAACTTTAAAACAGAATGAAAATTTAATAATGTAGTTTTTGCTTTTCAGTTCAATATTTATCTGTAAAATTTAACCTGTGGCTAGTGGGCACTGGAACACACTTAGAATAAATTTATTTTACCCTGACATACAAAGGTGCTCCCCTGGATTCCAGACAAGCTATATCTGTGCACAATAGTTTATAACAAGTGCTAATCCGTGACGTGACACAAATGGTCCACAATAGAGGACCAGACACATGTACGCCATATTCTATTTTCAGCGGCATCATTTAATTAGGCTTATTCACCGAAAGATGAGTACCACCATTTCACACAGTAGCTCCGCATGCCAGAAATGTTGCCGTCTCCTCTGCGAGTGCAGAGTCATGCCTGTGTTTCCTCCCTAATGGATAATTTCGTCCACTTTGTCTGGGAGAACTCGCCTGATGTTTGATATTCATGCAGCAGCGGCCCGTATGCGTCTGTTGTGCAAGCAATTACTGGGTTGCATACGGTGGCCTCAAACCTCTGGGTAGAATTTCTTGCGCTTAAAAAAAATCAGGCTTGAGAGAGAGAGAGAGATCCCAAGGCTGCAAGGCTTTTGAATATGTGCTTTGGCTGGCAATAACACCGCTGCTGCTGCTCCTCGTTTATTGCTCCCCTTCAAGAGAAAAATGAAGCCTGCAGGCAAGTCGTGGCAAAAAAAAAAAAGGCAATCGGTAAGCGAAGGGTTAGGTTGGGATTATGGCGGCCCTGTCCCACCGTTTGTCCACTTTTACCCGTTTACTGCTCTTTCTGTCGGTCCTGTAATTGTATTTAATCCTTGTGTTGATTTAACATTGGCCCTGGGCTTGGCAGAGGCTGGAGACGGAGAGGGGCCAAGGCGGTTATTGTTTCAATGAAAGGGGATGCCTGGTTCAAATCCAGATTTATTGTGCACGTGTGTGTGTGTGTGCGCACGTGTGTGTGTGTGCTCAAGCGAGAAGAAACAGAGAAAAACTACTTTGGTTTGGTGAACATATTTGCCTCGTCTCATTCAGTGTCTCCATGAACACCTGTTTGTTTGCTTGGAGGTAACAAGACCACTTTGTTTGTACATTACTTGTTCCCTGATGATTCGCTTATGCCAGTACATGGCATTAATTCCAGATTTGTTATTTTATTTTTTGCTTTACTAAGCAAACAACACTGCGTAGTTCCCACAGGTATACTGAAACAAACAAAGCATGTTTCACTGCCATGCCCATTCATAGGTTTATCAGCAATGCAATGAAAGAAACATGGTTTAGAGGTAATCAGTAATACTTGAGTCGCCTATCATGAGACATAAAATATTTATGAAAGAAAAACCATGATGAACTAAAACTGCAAAACTCAATAAGACAGAACCCTCATTCTTTAATGCCAGTTTACACAACCCTGTATCAATCATAATAAATTAGTGGTCCAGTGAGCCGAAGCAATACGGAGATGTTAATTTATATAAAAGGTGAATAAATAATATAAAATATATAAAATAAAACAAAAAGTGTGCACTTATTGTATGTCACTTTGGATAAAAGCATCTGTCAAATAAATGGAATGCAATGTAATTAGTTGAGCAGTCTTGTGGTTCTCATTTCATTGAAAGTGAGATGTGTCCACAGAAGAAGCCTGTTCTCCATTAGATCTCCATCTTGTACAATTCCCCATTCCAACCCATTGAGAGAATGGGAACATGATCTGTTGTGTTCATCAGCCGTCAGATCGAGGGCCACAAGTAAACACCTTTTCTTTAATCCAGAAAGGAGGAATTTCAATCAGACAACATAATGGTCTGCTGTTTTTTCCCCCCCCACTAGATCTTAATTACTGCGATAGATTGGAAACCTGTCCAGGGTGCATTCCTGCCTCTTGCCCAATGCACGCAGGGATAGGCTCCAGCACCCCCCTGCGGCCCTGTCCAGGAATAAGTGGATACAGATAATGGATGGAGGGATGGATCTCAATTAAGCCATTATTTAAGAAGTAGTTAACTCACCAGGTAATGCAGGTGTAAACCAGAGACAGCTAGAAACACAGCTTTAAAAGCAGCAGCTCTTGAGCCTCGCAAGGATGAAATTATGTCTTTGTGATGCCACAGGTTTCACATAAACAGAACAATTCCCATGTCTGTGTGAAATTTTGCATTGGTGTGCATGTGAATCCATTCCTTCCGTCTACCCAGCCAAACAACAGGATATAGACATCCTGCTTCACCATCGTTCTACTGTTCAATATGTGTGTGTGTGTCTTTGTGTGTGTGTGCTTCCAGGGCTCAATATGTTTTGGATTTACGGAATTATACAGCCTTCACCCTGTTGCTGGGACTTTATCTTGATGCCCACTGACACATTACCGCGGAGCAGAAGAATGAACCAGAGGGGAACACTAGAGTAATTTCCGTAACTGTTCTCCTTTCTTTCTCACACAATGTGTTCCTGAAGACGGTCTCATAGGGCTCTATTGTCTGAAATCGATGTCCCAGGGCAGACGGAAACACTGAGTGTGGTAAGTGAATGTTGGTATTGTCCTGAGTAGAGGTGAGGAGCGCACGGCGCAGGTCGAAAATTATGAATATATTAACAGTGGGTGCGTTGCAGCCGAATTCACTCAGGGCCAAACAACCTCTTTTCATTCCCTTTAAAAGCGGGGTACAGAATGCCCTGGCGTACTGCCAATTTCGATTGTCCACTATTGTGCCATTCACACAATTTTGTATTGCTATCGTGCAAGTGTGTACCGTCACTGTAATAATGACATGGTAGTGTCTAAAATTGCTAACTAAACTGAACTAAACTACCAACTGCTTAATCATGGTGCGGTGTATGGCACTATCTACTTACAGCAGGAAGGTCCTGGGTTCAAATCCGACCGTAGCATTCCTGTGTGGAGTTTGCATGTTGCCCTTGTGTCTTTGTGGGTTTCCTCGGAGTGCTCCAGGATCCTCCCATATCCAAAGACATGCTACAGTATCATTCTGTCCAGAACGTGCCGTTGGAAAATCCATGACGGAAATATCACTTCTCCAATTAGCAACATGCCATGGGCTGGCTGGAGAATAGAGCCCATAATATTAATGAAAAACTTGAATCCCCTTATGCATACACCTAAAAGAGGTGGGGAAACAGCACTGAGACATATCACAGCTGAACACTGCGCATAGTATTTGTGGTTTGGGAAGTTATTTTTGTAATACATCCATCAAAAATGGACATTGACATGCATTTTCAGATGGTGATCATGTTTGTGTTGCAAATGAATTTTGCAGCATAAAGAAGAAAAAAAAAACTGTTTCTATTGCAAATGTTTCTTACAATTCATACATGGCCTGCAGAAGAATGGTAGTCTACTATAAAAGTAACAACGAATCAATCGTCAGTGGTCTCAAGTTATGAAATTACTAATTTGAATTTCCAACAGCTTGCTAGCAGCCTTCCTTGAGTTTGAGTGTGTGCCTGTTGAGCAAAGTGCTGGTTTCCATGGTGAGGGAAAAGCAGCTGTGTTTAGTATTTCTTGGGAGATATGGGGAGAAACAGATTATGTACAGGTGTGCAGAAGAGTGGGGGGGGGGGATAATCTATTCCATTTATTTCACAGGGAATTGGACAGTGCAATCCCAAGACAAGTTCATCAATTTCCACCAATCCTTTTGCGGATTTAAGTATATTGATATATTTCCCATATGTAGAGGTTGTGCCATTTTATTTTGATCTCTTTTTGCCTGAAAAGGATTAGCATAATGAAATGGTTGAAGAGAAAAAAGAAATGAGAATAGTTAAATCCTATAGACAGAAATAGTATGGAGATGTTCCATCAAATTACTTCCTGGTGAAATCTTTGTGTGTGTGTGCCCGCGCAGAAGAGCATGTCGGAATGGATGTTTGTATCTGAACATTTCCCTATTTTTTACATTTTTTTTTAACAAAAATATATTTCCTTTTATGCAGGCAATTGTGTTCACACCAAGACACAATGCATCATTATTTTCTGCAATCTTCTTTAAGTTCCATTATAAAATAATAATTTTTTTTTTTTAAACCCAATGTGAGATATTCTGCATATATTTTGACATGAATATGTAATACCGTGTGGCATGTTGTGGCTGAATTTTTCAAGAGCAAATGAAAATGACCTACTTTCACTTCCATTTCATCATGACAACGTACACTTTGATGTCTCGGGAGTACTACTCTGGTACAAGATTGGGACATTTAAAAACCAGCAGCCTTTGTGTACACTCCTGTTTACACAATTCCCAAGCCCCTGGTAATGGTCCCGGTCAGCCCCGTTGCTTTTCCCGTAGTACATTCCTGCCATTCAGTACATTCGGTATCTGAACACACGACTGCTGTAGGGAGCGGATTCTGGGTTGGGAAACTGAGGCAAAGACATCAGCTTTGTGAAATGCAAGCTTATGCAATGCATCCTGGACCTAATTTGCATCAGTTTCTCTGACAGCGGATCCCTCCGAGCGCCGACGTTTCCATAAAAAGAGGTCCTGGATTGCATTTCTATTTTCTGTTCCCAATGAAGCTTAGGACATGGATACAGACAACATTTTTCCTTACCTTTGACTCGTAATTAAATGCCAGCGTTAGTTTTTTTTTTTTTTCTCAGATGCAATTTGGCACGTTCAGCAATAACAAAAATGACTTGCCAAACAGTTCATGTTCCAGGCATCCGTTGAGGTCACACTGATATTTCGGAGATCAGAAAGAGTCCTGAAGGCTGAGGGAGAAAATATAGAGAAATTACTTCCAAACAATCTGTTTGGTTCCACTGTTTTGGGCAATGTGTCAGGGGGAAGGAGGGAAAAAAGATTAACAGCGCCCTGGGTTTCTTGCTGCCACAGTGGGGCTCTAGAGCAAATTTGGAGCTTATTTCCTGCTTATCAAGTTTTCATTTATTTCACTCCACACTGCAGAGTGCCCAGAAAGACAACAGGCTCGCCCCCCCAACCCTAACCCTAACAACCCCCCCCCGCCTCCCGACATCTCTCCATCGCATTCATCCCCCAATGACAGCAAAGGGTGTCATGTAAACTGATTTGCTCTGTTGTGATCCAGCGATTGAGAAAAAAAGTGCACTTAGCATGAAAGAATAATCAAACAACAATGGGTGCCCCAACTCTGCAGCACTTCCTCATTTGTAAATTGTGGTCATTAAATGTAATTTTCCTTTCCATAAGCGTTTAGTTGCTAAAACAGTGTTAAACTTTAGCACTGGTAATATTTTAGAGTTGTAACTCTTAGACAAAAGTAAGTGAACCAATTATTAATTTTATGGTTTTATGTGCTCTATGTGTTTTTATCTGCCTAGATGTAGTTATTTACTCTCAGACTTCCTGTATTTCAACAGCATGCTCTTCAACAAACAGCCATTTGTTTATGGGCCATAATTTGGCACTCCTCTTCAATTTCAGCCATGGAAAAACCAAACAGCTCCAAGTAAAGAGAAGGGAGCACACTTCACCCTGCAATGTTTTCCACCCTGGGCTTAATGAACATAAACCATCCTCTCACAGAGGCTGAAGAGACTCTAGATGCGTGAGCAGTTCACAAATTTGTGGAAACCAATAGATTACCACGAGAAATGCACTTTTTGCAAGTTTGTAAAAGTGTCCGCTAAATCGCTAAATTGTAAATCGCAGGCCTTACCTTCCAGTGAAATTCCAATCTGGTGCGATTAATACTGTAATAAAAATCCGTAATTAATGGAACGTGAGGAAATAAATCCCATGGTTAGTAAGCCCTGTTCAGGGGGGCTGGATGGGCTGTAACAGTAGACAGGGGTCCCAGGGATTGTGGGCCCCATGAAAAGATCTCTGATTGGGCCCCATCATCCCAATAAATGTTCTAATACTTTTTGGGGGCCGCTGTCAGTCAGGGTCCTTAAAGTTGTAAACCCTCCCCCCCCCCCGTCCCCCCCTGTCCCTCCCGTCCCTGTCCATGCCAATCCACACTCTCCCTATAATAAAAAATCACAATGCTCTGTATTGTTAGAGGATGAGCATAAGCTGACATAGAGGTTTCTATAAGCAGGGTTGCTCGTTAAATATTTTATATGTATTTCTCATGGAAATAAGTATTCACACTTCAACCCTCTCTTTTTTTTGTGGAAAAAAATTCCCCATTTTCCACATCTCTGGACACAGGTGAAATGGTTATTCAGCCATTAGCTAACACTCCCTTATTGCTGCAGAATGAATGAATGATTTATTAACATTGATCAAACCCTATAACTTTAAGGCACCTGCTTGGCCCGGTTGGTAAGGTACTGGCCATGAGTGCAGGCTGGGCCCTATATTGTGGACGTAGGTTTGATCCTTTGCCATGTCATTAGCTAACTAAGACTGGGAGGCAGCACTGGTGGGAGAAAATTGGCTTCGGCTGTCGAAGGTGAGGTGGGATAAAGGCAGTCAGAAACCTGAGTCTTTAGGGTATTGCTGCATTAGTTCCTCCCAACAATTCACGAGAGTGCCAAAGGTGTGCATTGAAACGTGCTCTCTTCTCCGTCTGCCATGGCTATCCTGCAATATCGTGCCCCTGGCTTCCCTAACAGAAATGGAATATACTGCTATATAATGTATCATAAACATCCCTTTTTTAGACAATACATAAATATATAATATAGTATATACACAGCGGTGTGTATAGTTTTTTTTAAAGATTATATTCACCCATGTATTAAATGCCAAAAATATAGCCTATATCTACACAAATATCAGTCGGTATATCTTGACACATAGAGCTGTCAATGTGTGGAACAACTTGCCAGGTCATGCAGTAGAGGCAGAGATCCTAGGGGTGTCCACACTTGTAGTGCAGTACTAGATACTCACTAGTGTGTAGGTAAATGATGAGTGCAAGACAGATTCTAGTTTGTAGGTAAAGGGCAAGGGTACTTGAGCTGAATGGCCATTTCTCATCACTATGATCTAATGTTATAATAGATTATAATATATTTTCAGTATATTGTATTTCCGTAAGGGATGCATGGTCTTTGACTTCAATGCTACCAGCTTAATGTGCTGCTGATACTGTAATTGGCTGGTAATACTAAATTGGGGAAAAATAGGTGGGGAAACCCACTGAGCTCCCCTCTAACCTTGCCCATTTATCTTGAAACACTGCGTTCCACTTATCTCCCTGGGTGGGGTATTTTAATTCTTTAAAATAATACCGTAAGCCAAACTATGATGATCTATCTATTTACCACTTTTACTAAAATTTGGTAGACTAAAAGTTCACTTCTAAGTGACAAAGAGCTGAGAGAAATGGCTGAAGGGTACTGAGGTATGATACTGGTGCTAATTATTATTCCTAAGTATTAATGTTCATTAAATATGCACATGGCGACAAGCATATGGATCTGTCTACCAGTTGGGTCATGTTTCCCAAACAGATTAGAAGAGAAACATTACCTACCTGTTCAATTTTTATTGAATTATTAGATATAAAACATACATTATGATTTATGGGTGGGGTGGGGAGAAGAAAAGAAAGGACACGTGACTGCAACATAAAGGATAAGAGGAGCGGAGAGACATCAAATAGGCCAGACCTTCAGTTACCACTCTATAGAAGAAGATTCCATGTATTCAGTGAGTTAAGAGTTAAAAGCTTGTGCACACATTATACAACTGCAGTTTAAATATCTTAGGGAAACAGCATAATCTTTGCAAACTTACTTGTGCTTACTTGTTTAACAGAGACAACTATCCATACAAAAACTGTTTGTCAGAAAGTGATTCATTGTAGTTTTGTTTTTCAAAAACAGTTCAGATCTTGTTGAATGTGCGCTTGAATTAATGAAAAATATCTAATATGAGCCACCACTGACTCAAATATTTTTGTTAAAGAACATTTTTATAATTTGATTTGATTAGCTCCACAAAACTTATTGTTCAACCAGTTATCCTGTTACAGAGCTTAAAACAATAAATCAGTTTGAACAAAAACAAATTGTTCGTTCCAAGCAAAGGAATTTCTGCTGTGCAAGGTGAGTGTGGAGAATGAACATTTGTGGTAAATTTTACATACATTTTGCAGCCTCAGTCTCTTCTATTATGTGTTTCTTTGTTTATTAGAACTTATTAACCTACCCTTTGCCTCCAGGAAATGATGGTGAATGGAATAATAGGGCAATGAACTGATTATTTGGACATTGCGATTTCACAGTTGATAACAGTGCCTAGTACAGCCTGAAATAAGAACAGATGAGAACATATGATTAAATCGCTGCCGACTGACGGTAAGGCATGGCGTTTGAATCTGGACTGATATGTCTCCTGCAGTCCATGCCACGTTTAATGGGAAGAACAAGAATAAATGGCATCTATTTATACAGAACATTAGTGAGACCACTGAACTAACCTGAATCAGTGCGGTTTCTGGTAAACTCCATTACTGTATCATTATAGTTAATTGACCTTTGGGAGATCTGTTTCTGGAATGTAAAAAGGATGCCTGCATTTACAGAAATGTATTTATTTTTGTTATCAAGACCAGATAGGACCGACCGGAAAATGCATTATTGCAAGAAATCACATTTAATAGTAGTGTTTTTCATTTATGATTGACAGGAACAATCTTTGTTAAAAATGTGAGATTGTGCTGTCTATTATTTTCTCCAGTCAGTTCACAAAATGGGTCAAAACACAGGGTCAACTTTGTGACTTACTTTGGTCTCCAAGCAAACACCAGTATATGCTATTTTGTTATTTTGAGAAAAATCATGTCACTTGAATTCAAGCTGAGGAGGAAAGGCCCACTGGTCGTGGAACGGTTTCAAATACCATGTTCACACGTGATCGTTCCAAAAGTATGACAAAGTTCATACACAGGAAAACCACCACCTGAAATACACCACACACTTTACGCTGACTGCACATATGCGTAGAGTACACAACCCAGGCGAGTCCAGATCTCAGACAAGCAGAAGAGAAAAGAACGGGGTCCCTGACTGCAGCCATGACAGGAATCTCTGATCCTCTGTGGTCACTGGGGGGGGGGGGGGGAGGTCTGATTGGATATGAGGTCCAATCTCACTAGCCAATACGGCTTGGGAACCGGCTGCATTAGCTTGCGCCCTGTATTCCAGGCAGCCAGGCTGGTCCCCCAGGGCAAGCGTGAACGCATCAACTGAAAATGAACCGGTGGTGTGGGCCGCTAATTTTCCGTTTAGCGCTAATGAAGTCGGGAGAACAGGGACGGTCACGGCGGCAAACGGATGACACGGAGGGCAGTGCCGTAAATGGATTCCGTGAGCTTTTCCCCGAGAGCTTTAGATTATCACAAAGCGAACAGAGATTATTTCAATTCAGACTAATTGCCAGGTGACGGGTCGCAAGCCCTACATCCCGGAACGGTGAAACCCGGATGATGGGAGACATCCGGCTGGGAAAGGCCTGAGATCAACAGGTCTGTGATATCCTTAGCCTAACACTTAACCCTGTGCAGGTCTCATGGTAGGATGGAGGCGGCCTGTCGATTGAGTCGCGTCATGCTGAAAAGCGGAGTACGTTTCTCCCAAGCCTCAAATTTCTTGGATGTAGAAAAGGGCACATTCAGAGCCGGTTTAAAGTCTAAAATATTAAATCAAGAAGAAACTGCTCTCATAGATTTCACCACTCCATGTGATGAAAAAATGCACTAGAGAGTATGTGGGGGGGGGGGGGGGTACAAATCAAAAACAGTGTAATTAAATTTCATGGTGGTGAAAAACAATTTGGCAATTTGCTGTTGAGTACTCAATTACAGCACTCCTTTATCTGTCCAATGCTTGGTTGAGGGTTGGAAGCGTTACCATGAAAACGACCACATTTGAGCACCTGCGCTGATAAACAGCATGGAAGAGCTTTAGGCCATGCAGTTCCTGGAATGAAGAGGATTGTCCATGGTGTCTGGCCATGAAATGTGGTCAGTTCTCATTTGAAAAATGATTACAAATGACTGATGTAAAATTTTTTGTCATTTCTTTTAAAGAAGCAAAGAACACAGCCACCTCACTAAGTGGTTATTCTGCTCAAAAGTCTAGCAGTGCTTTTACATGAGGCGTGTATTCAACTATTTTGTAACGTGAATGCCTTGAACCGCTGCCTTTTTTCACCTGAAGATGAACCCAGAGGTTTATTTCGGGTGGTGATAATTAACTCGCACATTTTCAAACGTTTGGAAATGTGGTGAGGTCCACAGGCCATCAGAGGTGAGGATGCACTAAATGTATGGCTCATCGGAAGTTCATCGGAGGCCAACAAAGACAGCATAAGTCACATATCCCAGAGAAACAATCAAACGGGAGACAACCGGATTGACAAGATTAATTATATCTCTGCCAGGACAATCATTTATTTTTGGTTTTCCTGCAGAGAAACCCTTCCGAGCCGTATCACAAGGCCGCAGCAGCTGCAGGGTTGGTACAATCTAACTTAACTGAACCGTTGTGAGAAATATAGTGTGATACCAAAATGTTTATTTGGAGAAAACTATGGAAATACGACTGAATGAAAAGCCCATCGAGATTTATTTCATGCTCTCAATTCAGCTTCTGCAATGGACGA
The DNA here is from genome assembly GCF_018555375.3 of Anguilla rostrata. Classification (NCBI taxonomy): domain Eukaryota; kingdom Metazoa; phylum Chordata; class Actinopteri; order Anguilliformes; family Anguillidae; genus Anguilla; species Anguilla rostrata. Next base: position 7,368,093 of record NC_057938.1, read on the forward strand.
CAACTTGCAGAGGATTTAAGGAAGATTTTAAGAATGCTTATGTAGCTGCAACCATGATTGGGTAGACTGGCAAGACAAGTTAATAGCTGTAATATGGCGGGTGGCATGAGGCAGGTGGCACAGCAGTGATAAACACTGCAGAGATAAACCTCTTATAATGACAATAACATGTTGTCAGAAAAGCTTACATGGCCATTTGTTTACACTGGGTTTGAATTGCCACTGTGCTTTACCTGAGCTGACTCCTCCTCTCTTATCAACTGCTCTATTTCAACCAGCACAGACAGCCGCTGCTCTTGCGAGAGTCTGTGTCCCTCCTGTGCCATCAAGCCAACGCAGCAAACCCAGAATGCCGCTGTCCACCTGGGCTCACACCTGCCTAAACTCTCACATGGCCACGGGCACTGTTGAATAGCCTTCAATGACTTCCGGAGGCTTCCACCATTAAATTGAAATCTTTCACCCTGGCAGACCAAGCTGTGAACGGCTCTGCCCGTTTCTAACTTTAGACAATAATTACGCCGGACACTCCAACCAGACCTCTCCATTTCGCCATCCTCTAGCCAGCTGGCAAACCCGTCTCTATGAGAATCTAGCAGCCGCTCCTTCATAGCCTCGACTCTTCTCAACTGCCTTCATCCCCTGATGGTGGAATGACCTTCACCAATCAACCAAGAAGGCAGATTCACTGGCTGTCTTCCAATGACATCTAAAAACCAAATAAAAATAAAAAACAAACCCTTCTCACACTATCTTGTAGGTCTTGAAACATGCACCTTGTCGGTGGCGCTCATATGAACTTTGTGTGTCTCTAGAATTTGCGATGTATGCTTACCATATGAAATTCACTCCTTTGAGCATCTGCTAAGTGACATAATTTGTAATTTATTCAAAACTCTTGAAATGAACATTTACATGTGAGTATGTCATCCCATTTCTGTTACAAGTGTTATAACAAAACTAAAAACGCCATACATTTATTGCGTTATTATTCTGGTTATTAGTTGGTAAATTAAGCATAAAATGTTTATTTTTCATCAGAACTTTACTGAATTAGTGTAAAATGAAGATTTTGAAAAGCCCTGCATTCCAAAGTATGCCATGGGCTAGTGTAACCACTGCAATTCTTTGGTAAGCCAAAAGAATGAGACTTGTTATATTGAGATCTATCCAGCTTATTCATTGCGTATACACTACAAAGGTTGAGCTCGGTTGCGAGTGGGTGGGTGGATGGTGGGTTGTTAGTGTGACGGCACTGTCTCTGACCCCACAGTCTGCTACTGATTATACATGTATGACAGGCTTCATCTATTGCTCCATTGCATATGGCATTAGTTCTTTCATCCACTTATAAATTCCAGTGCTTTTTCTGTGACATGCTCTATGAAGCTTAATTCTGGCCCTATAATTATAGCAAATGATTTGTGTTTCACAGCTGTCAGTAATTCTAGGTTGCATAATTTTTAAACCAATAAACTATTAAATGTTTAAGCATGGTAATGAATCCTGAGCATACCAATGAAAACTGGAGGCAGCTGCCCTACAGGGAGCAGCAGTAGTTTCCTGGTTGGAGTTGTAATTTGGGAAAAAAATGGGTGATAACTCCTTTCTCGAGCCATCATGGACTACATGAAATTCATCGTGTATCCCACATTTGAAAGAAATAGGTCAGAATTGGATTCTACCTTCGAAGATAAAAAAGGGTAAGAGGTTTCATGGAAAGTCCTCGGTTCTTGTTAGATAAACAAAGTGAGCCAGTTCTTCAGAGCTCCTCATGAGTGACCAGGGTGAAAAATGAGACATCAGCAAGCCGCGTTCAAGCGTGAGCCACGGAACGGAATCGACGGGGTGTAATGAGCCACAATGGCTTTCACAGTTCAGCCAGGGTAAAGAGTGCAGCGTAAGCTCCCCTCTCCCACAATGCATCAAGCGCTTTTCAATGAAGCCAACGGCCCTGACCTCGGCCCCGAGAAGTAATGCAAAATGCAATAGAGTACCACTTTCAGAGTCCCGTTAATGACCGCAATTAGTTACGCTGTCTCATGGAGAGGAGACTGTTTTTTTTTTTTTTTTTTTGTGAACTCGTCCACTGGTGAGATTAGGTTTCCCGTAAGTGCAAAACTCAAACACGACTATCATACTTTTCTGTGTGAACGTCGGCTACACGAGCTCTTCTCCCCTTCATTTTGCACTGACAAATATGCTTCACGCTTTACAACAAAGCCGAGTCAGCTACATGAGCTCTTCATTTTGCACTGATAAATATGCTTCATACTTTACAACAAAGCCAAGTTCAAACTGATTGCGGTGAAACCAGCTGCAACTAGCTGCAATACAACGGTTTCCCAAGCATTCACAACTAATTCTACAGCAAAAAGGTGAAGGTGTGCGTGCGGTGCAATCTCCGGAGAGAAATGAGTTCGGCAAACATGTAGCCTCTGAACCCTGAAAGGAAGAAATGTACATCAAAACAATGGCTGAATTTAAATGCAAATTGCAAGAGCCTTTTTCAAAGACCTGGAGACTTATCTTATTCATGAGCTAATGTCACCTGAGAGAACTGAAAGTAGATTTTCAAATGTTTTCCCATATTAATCCAAACCATAGTGTGGGTGTGCGTGTATGTGGGAATTTTATCTTTATTAACATTTCATTTTTAAATGAAAATCTGGAGGTTTTCTACTGGCATCTACAACAATATTATAAATGACTTTATAAATTATCAGATTTAGAAGAATTGAGCTTGACAGCATTAAAGTGTATAGTGAAGAGCAAATTCTTTTCAGGGAAAAATAAAAGGAAACGGAGGAGGACAAACTCTCTTATATGTCACCACCAGATCAATGTTCATGTTTAGCTAACCGATCAATTAAACAGATATCAGTTTAAATAAGCCAGACATGCCGCTCCATTCACTAGCTGTGAGAGACAGACTAATTGGCTTTAAAAAAATTCCCTGACATATGATAGCACCATGACACAATCCAACCTCAGCTGCAGATCTTCATCACTTCTAATTCCAGAAACAGAACGTGTTTCTCTGGGGAAGCCCTTGTAAAACTTTCTAAAAGAACAAATATCTTCCGATATACACTAAGACTTACATGAACCACCAAAATTCTCTCATAAATTAAAAAAAAAAATGAAGTCCCCCCCACACACACACTTCAACAAGCTATTGATGTTCTCAAATCCTCAATTAAATGCTCATCAAACTTCCAGCTTATAACCTACATACTTTTTATTTTTTTTATTTCACCTTTATTTCACCAGGCAAGTCATTAAGAACAAATTGTTATTCACAATGGCGGCCTGGCTAGCGACAAAAGCCACTTAAGGACAGGGGAGGCGGGCTAGAAGATAAAAACATGTCAAAAGCACAAAAATACATCAATAACAACAAACTAAACATAGGCACATGAGAACACAGGCAAGCAAACAACAGTCATGCTCTTAACCTGCTGCACTTTTTATGTGGTCTACTTGCTGCATAGAGGATTCAGGCTCGCGTGTAGGTGCTCACGTCTGTGCGCCCAGGGTGAGGGGCACAGTGAGAATAATCAGTAGACGCGGGCCTAGCATTTTTTTTTTTTTTTTACATTTTGTGCGCCATTAACCGCCGCCCCTTGTTAGGGAGACGTCCCGCCGTTCGCCGTGCCAGCAAGGTGGCGACAGCTTGCAGGTGACTGACTTCCCGCCGTGGCTCAGTGATTGACGGGCCGCCCGCCAGCGCCGCGGCCCCCCGCGTGCGTTTCGACGGGTTCCCCCGGGTCCTCATTACTCTGATCCCGAAGATGTTGGAAGCCTCCCCTGCCCCTCCTGTCACACGCACGGCGCAGAAAGGTAGATTCCACTGAAGAGCGCGGGTGGCACACATCTGTCTGCCAGAAACAGCCTCAGCAGCTTGCAACCCCGCGCGTGCCAAAAAGGCGGGGCCAAGAGGCTGATTAGGGATTTATAGGCAGTGGTGCGCAGTAGAGCTTTTTATCTGTGCAATACCGTATGTGCGATTCTCTCAAATTTTAAGCGTCTACGGTAATATATTGTCTGAAGCCAGTCTTTCTCCATGAAGAGAGTTAAAACTGAAATCACACAAGACTGTCATATTAATTAAGTTCTCTTTATGTGCTATCTTCTTTTAAAATATTATATATTATCATGAACTGGATAGAAATATGACGTTGTGCTGCTGCTGAGAAATCCTGATTAAAGAAAAGAAATGCTTCACACTAAAGGAATCAAATGTGTCATAGTTCAAGGAAAATACATAACTGTTTTATTTCCAGTGACTTTTCTTCCACTCAATTCAATTACCTTGGAAGAACACAAAAAGGTATTTTGTTTTGTTTTATATTAAATGGGAGAAATTGAAGGCTGAGGGCTTCATTCAGTGCTACTCTAAGGTCCTACCTGGTGCATTTTCTCTCAGAATTGAATCCCTTGGACTGTTCCTATGTACTTCTACACAGTAAAAGTTACGGTCTTAACTGAACTTCAATGGTGTTAATTTCAACTCTTAACAGACAGCATTTGGTTCCACTCTGGAACGTGGAACCAAATGCTATCTGTTAAGAGTTGGAACACTTGACATTTTACTGGGTATGTTGCTAAATATGTTCATAAAACACCAAGGTCATTAAAACGAGAAATGTCAATGGAATTTAGGCCACAGTTTGTTGACTTTTGCGACCGCTGAACTCTCTATGTTAGGGTCGAGCAGAGGCCATTTGATGGGCAGGTGCTCGAAGTGGGGAAAAGGGTACACAAACGGACAAAAACTGAAAAAAAAGGTTATCGTACAGAAATATATTTTACCAAAATTAATGAAAATTATTGACAATAGAAATATTCATTTAAAAAAAATCAAATCAAAGGAACACATCAGGCACATGGGGCAAAATGGGCAGGTGCTCAGGCACCTGCAACACCCCTTCCCCCGCACGAGCCTGCTCTAAGTATGTTTAAAGGGAAGAAAAAAGGCTGGTGTAATATATCGTTCTCTCAGCACAGTGTGGGTTTTACTTATAGATAAGAACAGTAAACCCAGCTGTAGGTAAAGCACCCTGCTGGCTGCAGTGTGAGGCAGTGTACTGAGCAGCAGAGGCAGGCAAATAAAGCCTGCAGAGAAACAAATTCCTGGATGGTAAGGAAAGAGTTTGGTCCGCAAACTTGAAACCCTGTGCATCAAACACTGAATTAAAATAAACAAGATTAATACTGTAACATATCTCACAATGGTAACAGTTATGTTAGATTAGCTTGGTACATACGAGACTATGTGAGTAGGGATTGATCGGAATACGATTAAAAATGTTTTCAAACCTAATATTTAAGAAAAGGATCTTTCGTGCTGCACCAGCTGTGCATATTATAAATATGAATTGAATACATGTAGTGGAAGAGCCCAGGCCGCAGTCTGCATTGACATGTACACACAAATGCATACTGCTCCCTGGCCTTGAGTAAAATCTCAGATGATATCCACAGATGTAAGTGGCTGGCTGAAATCAGGTGACTGCAACTTTGTTTTGTTACCGTGCAACCAAGCATCACTCAATTTGGCATTGCTGAGAAAAGTCTACACTTAAAACTCGAGTGACTAGCACATACTGCACAGATAAAAACGCTCTCCTGCACAATGCTGGCTATATAATGGCACTACAGTATTTTTAGCCGTTACAGAAAACTGGCCATTGTTCGTCTTTGTGTTGCTTTGTAAATCACCCAGAGGGTTATGACCTGCACTTCTCTTGCAGGCAATGAGTAATATAAGCAGACAGCTGAGCTACAGACCTATGTAATGTATATGCTATATGCGTGTGGTGTGTTGTGTACGTGTGTGCATGCATAGGCTTTATATCTGCTATGGTATACTGTAGTACAAGCTGGCAAACAAGGCTAGTCAAAGGGGCAATGCGGGAGAACAAGGAGAATGCCGTAAATAAAGTAATGAAGCCAAAATAGATTTTCCGTTGGCTTCGGGTATAAACAAAAATCGAATTCATGCACAATGAAGTTAATCAAGACATTCCGGGTATGAGAGCACATGTTTATCAGCATCCAGAATATTCAGATTGTTGAAGTGTGTCGCTTATGTAACTAGCATAATTACATCAAGGCAGGCAATGAAATAACAGCGACATGGTACTTTTGAGTTCAAATGCTGCAATCATTCTCCCCCCGATGATGTGCCTGAAGCATGTTGCATTAATGATTCTTCTATTGTAACTGCAGTATTGTAATAGTCATGTTCCTTGTTTATTTGCGGTGCATGAGTGTCTCTGGTGTGGTTTGCACCGCACAGATGTTTCCACCATTTGAATGTTTCTCTTCCAACGCATATATAACCTCCTAAGACCCGGAAATTCATTTTTGTCCTCTCTTAGGTTCACGTGTCTCTGGCTTTAATCTGAAGAAGCACATATTGTACTATGTTGAAACCTACAAGGGGCAGTCAGAAAACATTTTCACTGCAACTGAGGACGAAATGTTTTTGTCCTTCAAAACACTTCCCGTTACGTCTAAAAAATTTCAATACGCAAACTTTTATTTTGCTGGGTCTCTGTGGGGAGTTTGTTCCTTCTTCAACCATTATCTTCTCACATGTTGGAAGAACCAGTCAAAGGATCAACATGATCCATGAAAGTCTTTTTTCCCCCTGAAAGCAAAGCGAACGCGTGGGCGGCCGTCTTCACATATCCACCCGCAAGAGCTCCGACAACACAAAACAGGCCATTCAGGGGAGAAAAAAAAAGCAAAGGACGTCAATGCACCTTTTCGAGACGGAGCCCGGAGCTAAAGAATACACGCGGACAGGGCCCCCGCTGTTTGGAATGGCCGCGCGTGGAGCGCATGGCCCCTGCGCGGAGGGGGCGTGGGGGGCGGGCGTGGGGCACAAGGGGGTAGAGGAACCCAACGCGGCGCGGTGACAGGGAGAGAAGAAAGACCTGGGAGCGGTGACCTTTAGCGCTTAGCGAGGCCGAGCTGAGTCACAGCAAGGGGGCCAGCTTAAGGGCTTAGTTTAGCGCTTTGCGCCTTATCTGGGCCTTTTGTCACTCGGCTTATGCCTGCTTCACTTGTTCAGAAGGGCGCGGCGCTCCGTGCCAGACGCGGCTCAGCCGTCCAGGCCGCCGGAGGGCTGGAGAACTCGCGCTCCGCGAAAAACTGCCTTCTGACCCATTTATAAACTTTGGACTCAAGGTTTTTTTTTTTTTTTTACACAGGGCAGTTGAACATCACTGGAAAATACATAATGCATAATATAACTGGGGGAATATTAAGGGGTGCTAGTTGTTTTATTAACCCAGGTTTGGGTATTGAAAGGCCCACTCCGTGACAATGCTGAAACCTAAATGTTGTTAGTTCAGGGCAGAGCAGACAAGCACGTGCTCTCCTCTAAATCCAGTTTCTCTACTAGCCACAGACCACTTTATCAGGTTAGAGAACCCAATTTTCTGCTGGCTACTGACTACAGAACTCTGCCTTTGTGCATACTGAAGTTAATAAGTGCCCTCTGGGTTTTCTTCTTGAGCTCGTAACTCTCCATTAAGCCCTCTTTTTCAAGCCTGCAACTCACAAGCTTGGTTGACACACAGTGTTTCAGAGCTTAAGAGAACAGCGCTGTTACCACCACAATTACATCAGGTTAAAAGTGTAATGTAATGACGACCCTCCGTGACTCCCCCGTGACACCAAGCTCGATCTCATACACTACAGATCCCTGTTCCCCCGATAGTAGCTGAAGGCGACCAAAGGCAGGGTGTGAAGCATACCCTGTAGAAAAAAATACGGATCAAGCCACACTGCAACATCACCCATTGGCTTTCCACGGGCATGGTGAAAAGCCAAAAGCTTTTAAATGGCGGGAGTGCAGTTTTTGGGCACCACCATGTTGTAAAAACTGGAGCCAAAGACCGTTCAGTAGAGAAAAAGGGGGACCCTTACAGGGGCATGAAGTCTGGCCGAGTCCAGTTCCTCCTCTGAGCGCGTGAGGTACAGTGACAAGGCAGTGATGCAAACTATCCCACACAAAATAGTAAAATATTATCCAAACAACAATAACTTAAATAGAAAAACGAGGAGAGATTAGACAAAGAAAAAAAACACCTATTGTGACTACATTTTCTTGTTAGAAAAAAAGGCCTATTCTGTCCATATTGTTACCACTGACTTGCATTGAAACAGGTGGCTGAAACACCTATCCTGGAGCCGATTGTACTGGTGCTGGCAAGCAACGTCTCTCACCAAAACCAGGAATGGAGATTCAAAAACGGAGCCTGGTCGCTTGCCGTGAACACCACGGAGATGAGCCGCAGATCTCTTTCAACAGCAATTTCACCAAGGAAGGCCATTTCTAGCACTGTACCATTGGATGGCTGATGGGAAGCGAAGCGATAACAAGCAACCATTTCATAATTGGGAGACCAGGACAGGGGGAAAAGGTTGGATCATGATTATTAACCTTACACAGCTTTGAATTTGCCACAGTTCTCGTCCAACTGTAGACTTTGTGGCCTGGTGAATAGTAGTAGTTTTGCTGCTGATTATGCAGCGTTTAGCTTTTGCAGGTGTAAATTGTATTTTACCAGACTTTTCTACAGGAAGAAGTGAGAAGTGCTCAATGTTCTTAAATAAATAACTAAAGGAATGGATGAATAAAAAGGATCAGCAGAATAAAATTCATTTTATAATACAGTCGGGTTCAAAATGTATTTTAACGAATGCATTAATTGCTTATTCACTTTGCTATGGCAACGGTGGAATTTACAATCTCAAAACATAGCAAAGGGTGAAAGTTTTTTTTTGTTTTTAAAGCAAAGAAGACAGGACTATATTTCTCAGCGAGGTTATTTTAGAATGCAGTAAATATCCAGAAAACTGAACAGCAAGCACTCTGCACTGTGCACAAGAAATGCAATAATTTACATACTGCAGTTCTGTCTTCGCCCGTGCCTGTATTTGATTTCACACGTGTATCCGTAATAGTATATAGTGGCCCTGTCCAATGGGATCACTTTGAAACAAGGAGTGTTTAAACAGTGTGCATCTTCCTTAACTGTTTGAAAGCAGTTTTAGCATTTAAGCATTTCAGGAATTAGCATTTAGAATAGTTCTTACCTTGGCCTGAAATTTTCCTTTCAAACCTTTTGGTTTTCCTGAAAAAGGCAGGTAAACATATAAAATGTCCCAATATATTTACTGACCAAAATATTTACATGGATTATTTTAATTGCAAAAAAAATAAAATAAGTATGCTATTTTTAGTATGCTATTTCATGTTTTGATTTGCTTTTAAAGAAACAATTACAAAGAGAGAAGAAAAGGCACAATGCCATTTTCAATAATGAGTTTATTATTGCAGTGCTTCACCATTGTGCACCTTGCATTGTTTTTTATGGTTTAATCTACAGCAACCGAAGAAGAAAAATTACACCATAATCAAAGTAAATGCTTAAAGTGAAAACATAGGGGAGTTCAATACTAGTTTTCTGTTTATTTTCCCTTTTCAATTTCAATACATATATATATATATATACATACATACATACATACACACATACATATATATATATAGGCTATATATATATATATATATATAGGCTATATATACAGACACACATATACAAATATGGCTCATCAGTCTCTCTCCGTTTTCTGGTAATCTCAAATCAGCATCTTGTTTGTCAATGTCTTCAGTTCTGTTTTGTGACTCTGAAGCAGTGAGCCCACATTCAATAAAGAGTGTATGATTTCAGTTCATTAGTTTAATTGACTGCTTCTTATTCAATTAAATTATTTAGCTTCTGCATCTCAAATGGAAGGCAGATGCCTCACTGCCTACAAAGTCAGCTCAGTCTGAAGTCAGCATTTTAACAAGGCAACACATTTCGGATGCACTTTGAAAGCAGAATGACGTCACAGAAAAGTAATACGAGCAGTTAGCCAGGTAGCTTATGGAAAGCTCATCTAGGCTTGAAACTTGACATACATTATTACAGTGTATTAATTAATTAAAATGTATTTTTTAAAATATAACCACAACAAATTATTGAGTTCACTGTTTACACACCCATCTGCTACTATTGTAACTGCTGTTTTCAGCCACCATTATTTTAATGGAAGAAGCTTGAGGTAACCGCAGAGATCCATGGGATATCCTGTCTGATAATGGATATTTCTACGCTGCCTTCAAATTTAACTGAAATAAGGCACATTAAAAAGACACATGGTTTGATGATTCTGGTTTGGGACATGCCTACAAAAAATATATGTGCAAAATTGTGAGAATAGTGAAAATGCTGCCTTGAAATTCTGCCTTCTGTTTGAGAGGCAGCTGCTTTTTGTTGTGTTGGCTCTGTAATCCAGCACATTGTTTTGATATAAAACATTGAGTACGAGCTTTAAGTGCAGGCTGTCATCTTTAATTCAAGGGTATTTTCAGGTAGAAATTACAGCCCCTTTTATACACAGTTCCCTCCATTTTAGCTGAAGGTGCTGCTGCACTGTTGAATGCAGCTACTCAACCCAGCAATGTTACCTTCAGCACCTCTGCAGATTTTGTTTTTTTTCCCAGAAGAAAAAAAAAATGTCTGTATTAATTCTCTATTATGTATCCTTTTTTAGTATGAATGCCTCGAATGGACACCAATTCCATATAATGAAAACAATATGGTCCCATTATCTAAGAAATGTATGCAAACATTTGAGTTTAAAACGTTTTAAATCCAGTATTCATAAATACTGTCATAAGGCCCATATTTTCTGTTTGAGAAACAAGGTTCTGTTAAGACAAGGTTACAGTATGCAATGTTGCAATTTTAAACATGTACTTCCACATCAGTATATCAATATTTAAATTAACCTTATGAGATTTTCCCAAGTGTGTTCACCTTGGCTTTCTTCTTCATAACACATTTTATCACATTCATTAATATCTTTTTAAATGTATCCGTTTAATAAACTTATAATAGTGGCAAATAATATATTTATGTATGTATTACACACACATGAATGGCCTCTAACCTAAAGTGTTACCGTGTAGGATTCTGCTGCAACAGACAAAAACAAAAAACATAGTTATATCAAGGCACTCTGAGGTTAGACAGAATGTTCTCTAGCCTTATACCAGAGAACTCTTGCTCTTGAGTTGTTCCAGTGTACCAAGGGTGAATGGGGGGATAATGGTATGAACGAGAGAACCAGTTGAAAATCTTTCATCAGACAGTGGTACTAATAAACCAATTTCACGCAGCCTTGATCTTCAAGAGAAATCCCAACCTTTCCTTATCCCCCATTTTGCTGTTGAATGACTCTGACTCCTCACGATTGACAGCCTCCAAAAAGAATATGGATGACTCTTTTTATGAAACATTACTCGCAGACTAGGAGTGGAAGCTCCCTAATCTGAGAAGTATCAGGACTACAGTCCACGTGTTGCAAAGGCCATCCTGATTATTCTTTTTTCGATTTCAGGTCACAGGCGAATATGAGTTGCTGTCACAAGCCAAATAATTCTGAAGTGGATAAATGAAAAGCTGCATAAAATCTACAGTTGGATATTTATGGCAGTGTCTGTGTTATTTTCAAGTTGCCCATTTTATTGGCAATTTTGATAATCCCTCAAATTTGCATGCAAATTTTTACAAGGAATGAGTCATTGTGCATCTAATACAGCCACTGTACACTGGAACTAGCTAACTAGCTGATTGGATTTTAGGATATCCTACTATGCATTGCTTAGCCTAATCCACCCATCCATCCTTTTTCTAAACTGCTTACTCCTGGTTAGGATCATGGGGGGGCAGACATTGGGTGAAAGGCAGCAATACACACCAAGGACAATTAAAACTCTCCAGTTAACCTAACCTGCATGTCTCTGAACCGTGGGAGGAAACCAGAGTACCCAGAGGAAATCCATGCAGACATGAGGAGAACACGCAAACTTCATTCAGAAAGGCGCTTAGCCAGGATTCAAACTTGATACCTGCTTGCTGTGAGGCGACTCAGCTACTCTGTGTTCTACCCCTTGAAAAAGGGGTCGAAAGATTGGAATCTACACCAGCAGTGTTTCCTCATCAGGACCTTTAGTTTAATTTAATTATTATTATTAATTAATTTATTACCTTTAATTTAATTATTTCATACTTCTCCTCTTGTATCACCTTAGTTACTAAAATAGCCTATATATTTCTTCACAATGTCCCAAGTGACAAAAGAAATCAACAAAAACACGTGCATTACATCAATTAATATATACACTGCAAGTTATTACTGTAAATGAGCATTAGCACCCAGAACATTAAAAAGGACCCTATAAACTGTGCTGGGGTGACATCACGTGCATTTCACGTGGACCCACTGTGAAACAAAATGGCTGCAGTGGCCCAGTAAGGTAGGAATAGCTACGACGCATTTCCCCATGCATGCGCTCCGTAATTAAACTCGGCAGTTAGCACTAAACTATAAACGGTTTACATGTTCCGCAACACTATTGCGGTTTACATGTTGCGGAACAAGTAAACCGCAAGCTATTACACTAAAAGAGCATTACCAATAACACCAAGAATGAATACTGTTTTACGTTTACCTCAGCTGCTCTACGAGACATCATGCATATTTCACGTGGATCTACTGTGGTCTTAAAATGGCTAAATATGCTCAGTGAGCTAGCATTAATTTCTGTCTCAGCTCAGTAAGCTAGCCTATTTTGCTACAGCTAGCGGCTAAGTAGCCAACATCCATTCTCTGTTTGTACATCCATTAAAACTCAGCGTAAGCTTCATGAACTCCGTTAGTATTTCCCCAAGGTAAAGAATGTCTACTATTGTTTGAAGTCCATTCACTACGAAAACGTAACTTCATACCTTAAAAAGGTGGAGAAAAGTCCGTGACATCAGCAGTATTTCCACTTCAGGACCGTCTGGAATGAGGAAAAAGAATGCGATCTCCCTCTAGTGAATGGACGAAGGCATTAGCAATCGATCCAAAGTTAGTATAAAAGGCTTTCTGATAGAATACCGACAAAGGAAATTAACTGGAAATATGTTTTCGTATTTTAACTTTTCTTAAACCAGCAATGGATTTTATGTCATTCTACCATGGATTCTTACAGTCTTCTCCAATTCCAGTGGATTTCTGCCAGGTAATCCTGAGAATTGTCTTATGCATTGGTTTTAAATAATGGTTTTAAACTCACAATCACTCCATCAATTTAAAGTTTATTATTGCTGTTTTTACAACTGTGGTTTAAGTAGCGTTATTTTAACTTGTCACATCTGTACCCTAAGTCAATCCACAATTAGCAATTTTGAAATCAATATCAATATCAATCAGTCTGAAAGTACTACATTCAAATTTACTTATTTATTTATTAGGTAGGTTCGCTAATAGTACCAGTATCGTACATAGTACCTGAAGACAGTGCTCCCAACTGGCAGTCTGTGGCTCTGAAAACATTATTTCACCCACAAACAGATCACTAAAGTAAGGGTTTGCAAAGGGCATCAGAAAATTGAGGCAGGAACAGTTTGTTTGTTTGTTGGTTTGAAAAATATTTTCACTGCTAACCACCGCTGGCTTTCCGGGACCCAGAGCCCATGTGTGGTTGTGAGGTTTTTTCATATGTGAGCAGCCACTCCCTGATGACATGTACATTACAGATGCAGATACTTCACAGGCAAGGGTGCCACCGGGGATTTTGGGCTCCATGAAAAGATCTCACATTGGGCCCTACCATCCCAGAAAACTCTATGTTCTAATATTTTTTGAGGAATCACTCTAACTACTTACACACCTCCCCCTCCCCATCCCAACTTTTTTTTTTTTACAGGGATAGTGGATCAGCACAGCAAGAGCATTTTCCTTGAGCTGCCAGTTTCTGCATATCCTGTTGCCTTAAATGCTTTCTGTCACAAGACAATGCCACCAAAATAAACAGGTTTCACCATTTCAATTGAAAATCATCTTTATGAAGGAGGAAGTCCCAGTTAATCGCGCTTGCTCCTCTTCTCGTAAACATTACATTACAGGCATTTAGCAGACGCTCTTATCCAGAGCGACTTACACAACTTTTTTTACATAGCACTTTTACATTGTATCCATTTATACAGCTGGATATATACTGAAGCAATGCAGGTTAAGTACCTTGCTCAAGGGTACAACGGCAGTGTCCTTACCCGGGAATCGAACCTGCGACCTTTCGGTTACAAGCGCAGTTCCTTACCCACTGTGCCACACTCCGTCCTCCCATGGATGAAATTCGGTGGACACACGTATCTGGGGAATACAGACAGGGAACAATTTCACTACACTGCACTGGTGCTAGTACAAAGGCTCCTACTGTATGAATCAATATTGCATGGGGGGGTGGAGGGGGTGGGGGAGGGGGATGAGGAGGTTCAATGAGCAGATAGAATTTCTTTACAGAAATGCTAATTTTTAAAAAAAGAAATTATACTGTTTTTCGGGAGCCCTCTCACTTTGCTTTCAGGATCCATACCTTGCCTTAAACAATTTCCTTTAATCAATGTTCAGATCTGAAAACAAAACAGATCTCTTGCTGAGTTAGCATTTACTTCAAACGGAATGCCAATATAGATGAGCACTTGTAATTCAGCAGAACATCCAATTATGAAAATGTAAATGATTGCTCTCTGTTCACTTTCTCAAGATTATTTCCTCCCACTGAATCTGAATATGCAAAAGCGATAAACTTATTATCTAATTGGGCCCTGTTGACATGTTTCTGAGACTTTACTGCCCATTAGATAGATTTTCTTACAAAGAGTGCTCTGAAGTAGAGAATGTAATGTGATTTATACAAGTGCTTCCCTAATACACTGCAAGTACAGACACCATTGACACTAATATGAAAGATGTAAGTGGTTTTTAATGGGATCATAGCTGTCAGCACTTGTCAGATTTAAAATGTGTCTGTTGAATCCGTATGGTATGGATTGAGAGTCTCACAAAAAACCATTCCGTGTATGGGCTGCTTGATCAAATTCTGCGGTGGGGGTTGGGCTGGGAATATTTTCAGGCTGAAAAGAAAGTGCAGTGGATAAATACATGAATACATGCTATTGTATAGCTTTTATGAGTAAGAATAGCCTGTTTTATTGGGAAAGTGAGACATTACCACTCTTGATAGGGACACCTTTCAACTGTAATCTCTTTGTACACCTTTTCTAAATTTGTTCTGAATTAATAAATGACCAGGAATCCGAGAAACTCCACATACACATATCCATTTCATAGTAAAAATGGCTATCCTGAATTTTATTTTATTTTGTTGTTGTAAATTTCGCATAGGAGACGGGTGGTTTGGAATAATTTCAATTAAACAACGCCATGAACTAAAACGGTCATCTACTCCCCAGTAATATACAGCTCAGACCACAGGAGAGAGATCCCGAGTAAGAGATCTCCCTGAGGTGAGAAAGGAGCCAGGAGCCGTCTCACCTGTCGCCACCCCCCTCCGTTTCCCCAGCAGCAGCCCGCCTTGTCGCCCCCATCGGATCAATGCCAGGGGGCCGTGCACAGTGGTGTTCGGGCATGCGGCCTTCTCTAATAGCTCCTCAGAAGTGAATCAAAGGCCCGGCAAGCATTGGGGATCAATAGCGGTGGCTGGGACTGAGCTCAGAGTAGTCGTCTGCCATCCACCGCCCCCACCCCCACAATCCCCCCTCATCCCCCCCATCCCCCCACCGGTTCCAACTGCCAGTAACTGCAGACAAGCATGGAGGCAGGGAGGGATGGGTGGAATGGCAGCATGCAGGTGTGGGGCTTCGGGTCACTGCTCAAACTGATTTGTCTTTTTTTTTCTTTCTTTTTTTAAAAATGCTGCTGGACATTTTTTGGCCGGTTTTCAGTCGGCCGTGATGGCTTTTGAAATTGTTCGGAGCGAGTTCAGGAAGGCTGACCGTGGCACATTTCCACCGCTTCATCTCGATCCCCGCTGGGCGGTACTGCGGGGATCTGGCAGTCTGTGAAAAAGCGGGCGAAGATAGTTTAATTAAAACAGTGGATTTGTTCAACCGTTTATTTTTTCCCCGGTAATGTGGCATCCTGCAAAGCGGCCGACATTGCACATATGCCTTTAATCATACTTTTTTTGTGATCAAATGTCTTTTTTATTGTGGAACACCCATGTGATTAATACAACAACAGAAAATCAGTATAACTTCTTGGATTCAAACAATATGTTTTGTACCCCCCAGCTCAACCCCCCCCCCTCCTTTTTCTCTGACCCAATTTCTTTTCGTATCACCACATCACCACAAGGATCTTATAAGGGACAACATAAAATGCAAAGGACAGACATGCACTGCACACAGACTAATGTATTGATTCCTTTAGGGTTTCCACCGCATAGGGCCACTGGCTCAATGTGTCTTCTTCAGCTCTGTTGATGTGCACTGTAGATATTTCCAAGTAAATTGCATCTAAAGAATATGAGGAACCATGTGTATAAACTGTGTGGCGATTTCCAACGAAATGTGCCAATTTTCATTTTCTTTGAGCGTATTTTTTTTCTGAAAGTGTAAAATATTTTGTGCAAACCTTCAGATGTCACTGTTGTGAATGAATGCAATTATGCAACTGGGCTTTGGAAACAAACAATGAGTTTTTTCCTTTTAGGGCGAGTGGACGAAATGGGCGTTGTTTTGAGAATGGATAGAACATTGAGGCCCGTATTTTTAATTTGTCTGAGTGGAAGCACTGATTAGAATGTCAAGTAGAGACTGCTGGTTTGCTATTTAACATTTTCGCTGCAAAGAGTACAGTTGGTTTACTGGTGACTTTGCTTGCCATCTAAGCTTTGATGAGAATGCAAGGTATTGTGGGTAATGACATTTAGGAGCATTGACAGATCTTCACATGTAGACCTTTCCACACCAGAAAATATGGATAAAATCTGCCCAAAGACAGCTGATATGGAAAAGTCAATACATATTTTCTATAAAACCATCATGATGTTGTAATCCCAGCAGGTGTACAGTGACAAAAGATTAGCTCCACAATTGGAATATTGACTTGTTCATTGGAAAAAAAAAAGAATCTGATTCAGAAACATAATATGGTTCAGAAGTGGTTTATTTTGCAACTTAATGCATACAATTTCAGCCACCGTGTGAATACAAAGGGCTCTGTCACAGTGATAGTTCTATAAATATTTCTATTTCTTAAAAATGGTTAATTCTGAATTTCTGACTTTGGAACAAAAGAAGAATACTACAATATCTGATTCACAGTATTACATGGCAACTGTCCTTTTTTCATTTCATATCGACTGTGATTTTCTAAACCCTGCTGCTGTGAAAATAAATGTTAATAAACTATTCATCAGCATCTTGTAAAACAGTTATTTAATCAGATCAAGGGGCCTTGAGCATCAGTAAGTTTTATGAAGCTGGATTTGTAGCATGCATGGCATCAGGAGTGGGAGGAAATGGATGTAAAATGACTTGAGATTTCTCCAAGTGTATCAGTGTATGCATTAACCATTTTCCTATGCATGGAAAAGGTTGGCGATAAAGGAACATAATCTCTATCTCAGAAGATTACAGGCTTGAATTATCTGGGGGGTGCTGCTTTAGTACTTTTGAACAAGGTAATGATATCGTTCAGCTGCATGGCATGAGAGCTATGCAATCTGCACTGCTCAAGGGACTCTCCTACTGTACAGAAATACTTGAAAATATGAAATATTTCAAATAATGAAGAAATGCATACACTGTGTTTTCAGAATGGTATTTGTCACTGGTTGATAAAAATTCCTTGAGACTGTGTTGCTGCTAAATGGTTTTGATAATAAGAACTATTGTGAGTTTGAGCATTGTAAATTACTGGTCAATAACTTCTGCAGTAAGCGTGCATTCAGGAATTTGTCAGAGTAAAATTAGTCTAGGTCGGAGCCTTGGTACCACAAAAGGTCAGCATCGTAATCAATTTCCGTGATGAATAACAATGTTGATAGGATGCACGTTTTCTGCAAGGCCATTAGACCATTTTATCTCCGTAATGCAAAGCGCCGAGGAAACAGAACATCCACATCATTTTACAGTCGCTGGTAGCACAAGGTCAGGTGGCAGCATTCTTGTATTGTGTAATGCATAAAGGGACGTTTTTCGTTTATAAGATATTCAAATTTGGTTACAGGCTAGCTCAAAGCCAGGGATGACATGAAAACAAATGTGTTAATTTTTTTGGTTTTCTTTTCCTTCTTTTTTTTTTTTGGACGTGCTGCTGTACTGTTATTATGTGCATTATCTGTCTGTCTGCATTTGTCCTCAATGACTGGGAGGTCTTCCATTAATTTGCTGTGTCTTTCAACGGCGTAGGATTTTCACAAGCATTTCCAAAGTACAGTTGGATTATTAATCACGGCTGACTGTCCAGATTTAGTGCATGGTGTTTTTTATGATTTGTAAAGTAACCATAGTGCGTTAATAAGAGGATCCACATACTTTTGTCGGTGATGCAGACCTCACACAATTTTTTCTCACAGCACAGAAGCTAGGTCACACAGAAATGTCCAAAACGTTGAATGAAACAGGATGGTTTCCATCAAATTCTGTCAGCGGCTCTTTGAGATACATCAACTGTATTTCCTTGTTTTGATCCACCCCAGATGCCTTATACCTCCCATTGTATAGCCAGCTGGTCATCAGAAACACATCTAAATATCTAAAATAACTTTTATCGTGCTCCCTCTGGGCCAATAAAAAAAAAAATACACAAACACTGTCAGGGGCACGGTGTTTTATGATGACAATTAACTGTACTCTAGTTGTTTATCAGTATGCTTGAACATATTGCTGCTGTCAGTAGTACACTGGACACTGTCTGCGACCTCATTGGACCCTGGCCTTGTCCAAATAATAATATTTGAGACGCAAAAATGTCATTAATTTCCCAGTTAGTATACACAGCTCGTAATGTTCAGGTGTTACATGTTTTGGTGGTCCCAAAACTTTATTATGCGTAATTATGAATGGATATGTGCCTAATGTGATTAGATTTATTATTCCCCCTCTACTTGTGCATGCACATACTTTTCCACTATGTGCACAATATTAGAGGGCTTCCAACTGACGTTGGCATCTTGGCTCTGTCCTAATTTCTGCTGTTAGTGTTATTGTTTTCATGACGGATTTATCATTTTTATATGGATCTGTCACACCGTTTAGCAAGGGAGCATACTCATCTAAATTAATGAAGCAGAATAAATGTGAATTAATTTCAAATGCGTTATAAATCACTTTTTTATGACCCCTTGGTTTGGTTTATTTACAGCGCTTGGTTTTTGTGCGGTGGCTTCCACTGAATTACCCCGTTAAGCGACGCCGTCGTCCTCTCTCCCGTCTTTCAGAGAAAAGTATATTTAAAAAGTTTCATTTGGGGTAGAACATAACAATTTCAGAGTAAATAAGACTAAGCAGCGATCACGGAGGCTAAGTACATACACTAATAAACATGAAACACATGTCAATGGGAATTCATTGTGAGACAAATGTGCCCTAGGTTGCATGGCTCAGTAATGTTTTATGTTGAGGTCTGCTTATAAACTGTAAATAGATTATTATAATAAACTGTTTGCACACTAATATATCATTAGTTTGTGTATTCATTAAAAGTAATAAATGCATATATAAGGCCGGCCTATGATTTATCTGTGTTTACGGAACCTCATTAAAACCTTATCAACATTTTTTTATAAGTTATAAATAAAACATTTTCAATTAGCTTGTCTTTACTGTATTTATTAGCCGGATACTAAATGCATATATAAGGCCCATTTCCCATGAATTATATTCAATTTTACAAAAAAGAAAAGAAAAAAGGCTCTATAAATGTACTACTAATGTTGATTACTCCGTTCACTCTTTTTAAAGAATGAACTGATTCTAAAACAGTTAGATAGTGTGCTCTATAACATATGCTATCATCGTATATCATTAGTTCATGTAAGGGAGTGCGGGGAAATAACAGTTTCCATATTTGGCTCAATTCTGAAAATATCACTATGGGATAGATTGATCATTTTTTATACAGACAACCCACAGTACATCGCTTGGCTATGTTTACATGCCACAATGAAATTCCTGGGACATTCTATTCACTAGCAATCTGACCGAAAGTACAGTGAGTGAAATGTTACGTTTAACCCTGAGTTCAGAGTAAAAACTAACACAGCACGGGGTACACCTAACAGTCTTAATCGCTTTAAAAGTTAACACAGAGTTAGGCAATTCAATACAATTTCATGTAATATGAGTCTTTAATTTAGCCATTATTTTTCCAAATAAAAAAATAAATTCTGGTATATCCACAATTCTGTAAATAGAATGCCCTTTAAGTCCAACTTAATTAATCCTTTTGAATCAAGTCAGGTGTTGAAAAGATGTCTGGTCAATCTGCCATTGTCGCGGGTGAGACCAACACTGAACGCTAATTAGATTTGTGACTCAACACCTGCTAACAGGGATCTCATTGTTCGAAGCCTCCTGACTGCAGAGGTGACTGCCCATTGTAACATAATTGAAAGGAATGAGAGAAGGTGGTTTGCACATGACAAGTCCGGGCTGGCATGACTGCCACGTAGCAAAACGCAGATGCACCTTTTCAACAACGTGCACGCAATGGGTGGTGAGGTGAGTTTGCTCTGGTGAAGCCTGCTCTACGCAGTAAAATAGCCAGTGTAAATTAAACTCTTAACAGTGTTAATTCAACACTACAGATAACAGTCAGTCCATATGTTATTTGTTAGTGTTGAATTAAAACCGTTGGAGTTGATTACGTGGAGGATAATGTGAATACAAGGATACTGTGTCACTATATACTGTTTTGGGTGGCCATATGCAATGTCTTGTCCACAAAACCAATAGTGTGAACCTGGCCTGCTTTTCCGAGTAGACTGCCCTTGCTTTTATTGAAAATGGCTGGAGGTGCACACTATAGCCACATGGAGAGCATAGAGAAACAACTGCACTTATCATATTAGTTATTCAGTAAACAACATTACTCCTATCTATCCTTATTCCCTCTGTATCTCCTTCAGAATTGTAGCATAATTGGTGTTTGCCATACTGAGGGGAGGTTTTAATTGAACTGCAGCAAAACCACATTACCATAAGATTACAGAGGATTAGTATTTTAAAATAAGATTAAAGTTATTGATTTATTTTATTTTTCCTCGCAGTAGAAACACATGCCAATTAGTCAGGAATTAATCCAATCAAAAGCAGATCAGTGAAAATGCCCGCTCCTCTCTCTGACCCTCCTCCATTAAGATGATAACAGCGGAACATTAAATTAGTATCGTGGCAAATTAAAATAATAATAATTAAAAAATAAATAACGTTTATACTGACCTTCTAAGCAGTCACATGAGTGGATCATTTTTGTAATCTTACAAAAGTGTTATTAAAGTGTGAAGATGTCCTTAATATCCAGTCCAAAACATTAACTGAATACACATATTTTATTTCCAGAAATAAAATATGTGGAAATAAAAAATAAAATATTTATTCATAGCATAACATGCTCAACCATTCCATTAATAATTTATATTGATATCTTAATTACAATTTTGTTGAGATTAATAAACAAGGAAGATTGACTAAATCAACAGAGGCAAAAGGTAGTGGCATCATATTCACAGACAGTGCCAGTTACCTTACTCATGTACCACCTACTGGTCATGGAGGAAACAAAAGCCTTTCAGCCATTCTGGCTCAAAAGGATAATTAAGCAGCTATCTTGTTAATATGAAAACCGAGTGACATAATTTTCTATGACTACTCAAATAATAAAACAGCAAAATAATTAGTGTGTTCAGAATGCACTGCGATTAATATCAATTTAATGCCTGGGAATGCTGTGGACACTGAGGGAAATGGCCGCTGTTAAATCAAGTATTAACTGCTGTGAAGAAAATAAAAGTATCCTTGAATTATGCCAGGAGTGTGTCAGCCCCAATGGTTCTGTGAGAATAATTGGATTGCGGCCCCAACAATAAGTCCATGACATTGCATTCTGTCCTAACAGAGTTAAATCATTTCAATTAGAACATGTTAGCAGGTATCTTCTTAGCAGCAGGTGTTGTGTATGCTTTGTACCTCCGAGCTCAAAGCCCACACAATTAAATTTCCACATTACATTAGCCTTTTCCAAGGTAATGGCAACTGTTGTTGGTTTTTTCTTTTTGTTCTTGGCAGTTAGTCGAAATCCATAGAGCCACTGGCTGCATTTTTTGTATCCCCAAACTTAAGAATTAATTTAACTGAACATTAATTGTAATCCTGTGTTCAGTGGTAATTAATTCATTTGAGAAGGTATTTTACTCATTATTCACTCGACCACACTTGCTCATTGTTCTCTGGGAATTTTAATCCATACAGAATGAATTGTTTCCTACCATTAATCATCTTTAAATTGTGGGTATACGGGTTTCCCATTGACTATAATTTTGCAATACACAAGACATTTTAAGTTGACCAAATTGCTTGTGTCACATTCAAAAGTGGTATATAACACTGACCTTTAAACTTCTTCTGTTACATTTGGGCAAAAAAGCAAATAATAAAGTGATGACATAATACTAAGATACTCTGAGGTAGCTTTTGGAATTGGGTGGATTAACTGGAGGTATTGGAATGATTTACTAATGCAGATGCTCTATTTCTCCACTGTGCATCAATGTTCATGACTAGTCTTTAAAACCTAAGGCCCGTTACCTCCGGCTTGCTCTGACACTCGTACACGTTTACTCTGCCGGTGTATTGGAGTGATGGAAAGTTTCACACGCAGAAATCGCTTAGCCGCCCCTTTATGTGTAATGCAACCTTGACTGCATGCCGATCAGGACCTGTTGGGGTCTTGGCTTTGCAACTCGACGTGTCACTGAATGGTTTATTGTGAATTGCTTACATGCACATAGATTGCGTCGGCCATATTTGAGAGCAGCTAGGATTCACTGTGGGAGTGCTGTACCATAAAGAAAGCAAAGCTCTCTTGGGGAAGTGACTTGGCGTCTTTCTCGTATTTACCCTTAGCCACTTGTAATAAGTCTATTATCCTTTTTGACTATCATCAATCTTTTTGAAAGGTCATCAGCAAGACCGTATTGCGCTGAATTGTATTTTGAGCAAACCTACGTCACATTTTATTCTGGATTCTTTTTTTTGTGTCCTACAGTGTGGGGGAAACAAAAAATGCGCCCATTTTTATATTGAGGAAATCCACTTTGACGTGCTAGTCTTTCATCTTTTACATAATGCATCTTTTTGGAATGAGTTGGTCTTCAGCAAATGAAAGCTCACAGTAAAAAAAAGGCAAAAAGATATGGAAAGGATTGACAGGTAATATATTAGAACAGTTGAAGCTCAAGGTTTTTCATCAGCACAATAATGCAACGGCTATTGCATTTTTCATTAACCATAGTTGCATCATACAGAGGCAGCGCAGATGAATTGTTCGCTTCCTTGTCTGAGGAATTGTCCTTGAACCCTCAGTGTAGCGTGTGCATATCAGGCCACAACACAACTCGAAGGGAAGACCAAAGATCTGCCCGAAGATAAATGGATTTGTCAGCTTATGTTGAGAGACTGGCCACTGTGCCCTGTGTGTGCTCTCTCCATGGGTAACTCCGTGAAAAACTGCTTTGGATTCTTTATGTGTTGTACAGTATGTTGAGTAGTGTAAAGGCCGAACCAACAATTGCTTGACACGCATTTTTAAAAGTTGCTTCTTTGATTGTTATCTCTTATCTCGCCAAGGGACACTGTTCAGAGGAATTACAGTAAAAGTTTTTGAGATGATAAACATTTTGCAATCGTGATGCAATCTGTGTAAGCAATATCCATGCCCATATAATAACAGCTGCCTCATAACAAACTCATAAAAGAATGAACGTGTTTATCTTGGTGTTTGTAAATGGAACTCACACGTTCAGATTCATAATAATGTTCCTTCAATAACTTGCTCCTGTAATGAGCAGGCTCATGTGATCACATAGGCAGAAAATGTGTAGACCACTGGATATGTAATGCCACTAACCACAAACCTGTATGCTTACAACATTTTCTACTGTCTTGGATAAAATGTTATCAATTCAGTCATGCTCAAAAAAAAAAAAAAAAAGAATAACAATGCCGTTGACTAAGGCCATTGAAAAAATGCTGTTGACAAGAAGAAATGAACAACTCCTCGGCATTGCTGGTGACCTACCTGGTACTCTGGTCCTTCTTCCACTTTTAGTGAACAGTAGCTATTAAAGTGGGACTATATGGGTGGCCAGTTGTATTCAGAGTATTTATAACATACAAATAGAAAATGGCAATTGCCAATATTCTTGTAAATAAAATGTACATTTTACATGGGAAAATTTGTGAGAGTTTGTTGATAATGCTGTTATACACTTTCAAGTACACACTAAAATGTCCAGAGTTAATTCAACTCTAACAGTGTACATGTGAGTCCAATTGGGAACAAATGTACTCTGTTGGAGTTGATTTAACACTGGACTGTGTATATAATTTCTGTGATTATAAATACAGCATGTCAAAGTCGAACCCTTGTAGCCTAGATATACTTTTTTCATTTCAGATGAATTCCCCCTTCTAATGCTTAATTCTCAAAGGAAGTTCAAAACAAAATATTTTCCATAGACATATACCTTATCACATAGTCATCATTGGTGTGTTAATCTCCAATATATCTACTCAAACAGCTTATCTCCTTCAATTAAATTGAGAAAATATGAGCCAGTCTACATTTTAACATTTGAATTTGAAATAACATTTTAAACAGCATAGCCACATTCAGTTCAGTACTTTCACTTTATCACATATATTATATAATAAAATTTATTTGCTGTGTAACATGTTGGTATTCTACTTTTTACTGTGCTCAGCGCGCAGGTAGTTCCCATGCTGACTGCATAAAACTGACGAAAGTTTGCATGAATCCATTTGATTCATTTTTTTCAATTTTGCATGCTGATAGGACCCTATGTTAAATGCCCACTCTCTATATGAGGCCTTTCAGACACCCAGAGACACTATACTGTGAGCACATGTCACTGGATAAGTTTGTGTGATTCTGTGCTCTGGGTAGCAACGCTTAATGAGAGACACATACTGAAGCAATGTCACAGCTGATTTACAATTAAAATTGTATAATTAAACCATGTCAAGCAGAGACCCTGATGCAGATCTGTGAATTAGCCTCTTTTTTTCCACCACCAAATAAAACGGATCCAAAGACCTATGAGAAAACCTTTATTTTTTTCTGCGCTCAAAATACAGGCTGTCCTACATAGATACGTAAGACAGAGGAACTTTCAATTATGGTAATTATTTTTAAGTGTTCCACTCTGTGGTGTTCTTTGCACTTTAATTAAACACACCCAGATAAAACATTTAATTATTCTGTCAGCACACTGTTTTTTAAAATGGTTAATTAGCTTACATAGTGCTACCAAAGGAAAAGAAAGATATCCAGGGCACAGTTTCAGGTTCAGTCTATGTCTTCATTGAACACTGAAGCACGCAGACCTTACAGACCTGTGTTGATCTCCATGCGCTACTGAAGACTGACTCACTAGGACCAGGTATATCTCCTGAACTGGATGGTAGGAATCCAAGGGAATGTGGTCATTGTGACATCATAGCTATTGCCTGTAATTCTTTAAGATAAAATATCTCAGTGGTACGAGGTCCTACACGTATCAGTACACATAATATAGCAAATGGCCATTTTTTGTATGTGTATAAAAAATGCACATATTTCAGCAGTAGTTGAAGTAACACTGTGTGTTCATGCCTGGTTGAGAGGACTGAGGCAGTGTGACACCTGGGCTGATTAGCAGTCAGCCTCTGGTGTACATGGCTGTGGAAGGCACGTGCTTTCAAGCATGGCCGGGTCCACGATCGCTATCTCCAGCAACCACCCCCTCCACAACCCCCCCCCCCCCATCCCATCCACAATCTCGCCTGGGGAGGCAGAAAGGCGTGAGCCTGGCCTGCTTTTCTGCTCCCACCCACCATCACATGTGCACACATTCTGATATACAGATATGCAGCTATCTTGCCACAACATCTGAAGAAATTATCACTCTCCCACCACAACTTGCTACAGTGTAATATGTATGCAAAAATGAAGTGTTTCATAAGCTATTAATAAATCTTAAGAAATTCTTAATATATGTGGTGCTTTCTAGTGCTAGAACTCGAATGAATCTACCTATCTATTAATATTGCTTATGTGTATAAGCAGCATAATGGGCTTTACATTAATATAAATCAATACATTAATATAAACAAAGCCAGGTCATGTAGCAGAAGTAGAGGTCCACTTGGAGTGTTCAAGTCCAGGGTTGATGCATTGCTGGATGATGCAAACAGACCTTTCATACATAAGCCTGTTCACCTTTGCGTGAATGACTTGTTCACATGATTATTTCACACAATTCTGTCATTTGACAGATGTTTTTAGCCAAAGCGACTTGCAGAACTACATTTTATATGGCAAGAAAACTCCACCAGGCCAGAGTTACTGTCATATAAATGCCTATGTCAAGGTGCAAGACTCAAAGGCAAAGAATGGTTAGTTTGAAAAGAAAAACAACAACATTGAGACGTAGACCGAAAAGGCAGAAAACCGCCAATTATTCCGCCTTTCTGACTCGCCGGGGAAGGTCATTCTGAAGGCCGAGGGCAGAGAAAGGCCGAGGCGGCCAATGGCGGCTGCCAGTCAGACGGGACGGCCAGCCGGCGAGAGGATGCCGATCGGAGAGGTCCGGTCCGAGTGCGCGGTGTAATCATTGTCTGTAGATAGCAACAGGCAGCAGGCTACGTTCCATTCACAGTTTGCTTCGCCAGTCCGAACTGAATGCAGTATAGGCACTGGTATCCAACGTTGAGAAGTGACGCTGCATGTGTGAGTTCAGGCAGGCTGAAAAGCAGGCGAGCAGCAGCATTCTGCGCCAGCTACGGTGGCCTGATGGTGCATTCTGGCCTGTGGAATGTTACAGTTGTCCAGACGAGAGATTATGAGGGCTTGGGCAAGTAGTGGCTAGGCCCCTTGAAGGAGGAAAGAGGGGCACCTTCTGATGTTATTATCTTCTTCTTAAAAAGTGTTTTTTGTCACATTGACAGCCATGGATATTCCAGTGTGACCGAGTTGATAATGTGCAGTGTTGAAATGGGAATTTACAACATGTTACATTTGCAAAGACAAACATGCTTCTTGAAAAGCTTTGAATTAATTTTGTATTGTACTGTATTTACTTCTCTTGTATTATTTTTAAACTATAACCAGTTGTTGCTGTGTTGACTCCCTCACCACCATATTTTTGAAGGGAGAAAATTGATTTTGAGGTGTTAACAAGAATAAAATAAAAACGTTATATTTTTTAAGCCTTTGCTGATATTTACTTTTACACAGTCACAAATGAATTCTCTCTTATGTGCTTGTAGTTAGGAGTTCTAAATGTCAGCTCTGCTCATACTGGACATTTTCACTGAATGTCAATGGAACGAGCGCAGACATGTTATTGGAAATAAATATAAGTATTCGGCACAGATCAAATGTCAAAACAGGTTTTGCTGGAGTAGTCGTAAAGATCCACTTTTTTCCAAAAAAAAAAAAAAAAAAAAACAATTTTACTACACATTTCAGGCATTCATATCAGATGCTCTTACCCACAGTCTTTACGCACAATCCATTTATACAACAAGACATGTACTGAAGCAATTCAGGATAACCACTTTACCCAACACTTTACTACAATGGCAGCACCTCACCAGGAAATCAAACCTACAGCATCAGGGTTGCAAGCCCAGTTCCATCATGCTACACTAATACCCTAAGAATCCTGGGAAACATTCTGACCACTTTCCAGAGAATTCAATGTTTAATTGGGTTGGGGGGTTATGTGGGGGCAGGGAGGTGCTCTCAAAATATTTAAAGGATGTCATCTTTAACAACAGAGTGCAAGACAAAGGTTATACATAAGGACAACTTTACCTGGGATAATTCATTCATTCATTTCAATGTCAGTTTCATAACTATTTCAGACAAATGAAAGTTTTTTTTTTTTTGAGTGCTTTAGGATTATCATTTTTGAGATTCAATGGATTAATATTTGAAAACATCTCCTTTACTTTTTATTGAATCACGGAATTATAGCAAGTGTTATGGGACCACAGCAGAATGATGCATTATTAAATAAAATGACAGATTTAATAAATAAACAATGACATTGTTTTTCATGTACCGTGCAGTTCTCATGCATAGTAAATCAGTGCTTTATAGTCTGGGCTTAATCTACAGGTTTAACTGCAACACAAAGGACTGCTATTCTAGGATGTTTCATTTAGATTATTAATTAGTGTTGTCGTTTATGGATAGCGGCCAGTTATGAACAGATAAGGCCACTGTCAAATAAGTGTATAATGAAAAACACCACCTGTTAATAACATTTCGAGAATGCTCGTCCTCTGTAACACAGTTGTGTGTAACAATGCATAGGCATCGACAGACACCTTCTGTTTCTCTGCCCTTAAACCTCCCTGTCTGTTTCAAATCCTGTTGAAATGCACTGTGCACTGCCAAGGGATAGTTTAAGACATGCTTTGTAGATAAAGTCAATACACTTGTATTCTTCTCGCCATTTTCAAGGACCTGACACATTAAATACATTAATTCTTCTCTAATCTAACACGATGCGATTTAAGACCTACAGTTTGGACCAAGTCCTGCAGCCACATTAGGGGAGATTAATGAAATAGTTGCTTCAGGATTTCTTCGTTGCTCCCCGCAGAAACTTTCAAGGTCGCATTAATAGACATTGAAAGTCAAATAAGAAATAACTGAGCCCTGCTCAGCCCGACAAGCAAAAGGAATAAGACCGACAAACTCCTTCATTAGTTTAGGCAGTTTACACTGAATTTCTTTACAGCGGGACAAGACTCTTAAATTCCAAAAATGCAGCACTAGGTAAAACAACACATTCCCGTAAAACAAAGCCTACAGTCACTGCACTAATTGCTTCTAATTAAATGATGCTGTATAAAAGCCTATCCATTTCATAATTTACAACCGTGAATGTCAACGGACATTGGGCATTGCTGACAATTGATAACCTGATCCAAATATACCACCGGTCATTTTCACCTATAACTCTTTCTGCAAGATGATCCAATTATTTGGTCCTCACCGAAACAGGTGCTTGAGAAATCCTGAGATATTCCCTTGTGTGCGATCAACGTCTTGTCTTTCAGATGATTTGTGTAAAATAATAACGATGCTACAGTGTGGGTATGATTCTACACTGGTGAAAGTTGTGTGGTGTTTACCATGCCTAAGTGATGGTTAGTGTTGCAGAGCATAAGCCAGCCTTACAGCTCTGAAGCTAAGAAAGCTAAGATATTGCTGTATGCATTTTTTTTCCACATGTCCATTACTGCTGCAACCCTTGGTCGAATGAACTCAAATGGGCCAGCACTTCACTTGTTTATTGTGATGAAGGAAGATAAGAAAAGTTTTTTTTTTTTTTTTTGCCATTTGAGTCTCAATTTAGACTAGCCTTTTATCATGTTGCTCTTTCTGAACGACGGCTAGTGAATAATTGAGTGATTGAGTAATTGAATAACTGAGTAATGATTAAGTCTGTCAGACAATTTCAGAGGCATCAGCAGGAGGTCTGAGACTTCCTACGGTGTGTGGAATTACCTGGAGGCTGCCTTGCACAGAAAACAAACAACCTACTGCATATACCCCCCCTAGCTCCAGTGTAGCAGAGCTCCTGGACCGGGGTGAGTCCTGACATGGCCTATTACCGAGAAGAGAAGCATAAGGAGTTCCGGAATTCCGTCATTGCAAATGGAACAGAACCCTGCTGTGGGGATACTCAATGAAAGAGGAGCGAGAGAGTGGCTCTGTGGATGCAATAAGCAGGCAGCGTTCTCCCGGTGAGGACGGAGGACGACGGCGCGGGCTGCCCGCGGATCTGGAGAGAGCCCCGGCCCTGCGGATTAATCACATTCCAGCCCGAGTAATCCAATACACGCCGCCGCGGCGAGGTCGAAACACAACCAGAGCGCTAATGAGAGGAGAGCGGAAGCTGCAAATGAGACGCTGCGCCGAGAGCAGCGCGACCGAGCGGCCTAGCGCCACGCTCAGAATCTCAATTTTTTCAGTTGATGTTTTTTTTTTTTTTGCCCGAAATTACAAATGTCAAAGCAACATAAATGTTATATAGATGATGAAAACACGAGAGCACTGTTCAAATATCCGTGTTTTGTAAAAAAAAATAAATAAATAAATAACTAGACTCATTTTCCTTGTTTCACTCAGGACAGACTGACAGATTGCATCACCCATGTCTGCATACATAAGTCTCACCTCTCTTCTGGATCGCAGGATGTGATTGATCACAACAGCTCGCTTTCAGCCATAGAAAAATTGATGTGATTTTTAATCAGCATATTTAAATTTAAATTTGCCAGAGCATTAATGATTTAAGACAAGAGACTAATATGCCGGCATTGCACATGAAATATAACCTTAAACACTGCTACAACACCGTGTGCGATGTGTGTAATTGCGTGTACTTGTATTTTGTGTACAATACTTCAAAAACTCCTCAGTATGCATTCTAAAATATCTGTCTGTCTCTGTATATCATAGCAACTTTGCTACTATGTTTAATTTGTGAACTTTGACAAAATTTATTAATAAGATCAGGAACTGTTGATCTAATCTGAGTGGAGTGGTGGCGGTGAATAATAACTAACAGCCTACTGTGTGGGTAGAAGCAAAAACAAACTTTATCCACACCAGCACTGCAGGAATGGAACTGCAATTGAAGAAACTCTCACCAAATGCACAGGGATACTGAATTATTTCTCATTCAGCAGATCCCCTCAAAAGTATTTTCTTTCTTTTCACTTCCACCAGAAACCTTGATATAAATTTAAGCTTTCCCCACCCTGTAGAAGCAAAGATAATGCAAAATTCACGAAACTCAGATTTGGAGTTTGCCTCGTGCTTGCATGTTTCGACATGACCTGGTACACAAAAGTGCCTGGGGCCCTTATTCCGAAGCCGGCAGTAATCTTCCCTATCGCTAATCCAGTGCAGACTCATTTCTGAAATGAAGCTGCAAACTGCATCTTTTGACCCCCTGGCTTACTCAAATCCTCTTACCAGAAATACCTGCAAGACAAAACCCCCCGTGCACTTCTGCATACTTGTTTCAGCTTAGCGTATGGAAAAGCCATACATTCTCAGCCCTCGAACCCTTTCCACAGTCCTGCATGCAATCAATTCGCCCGAGGGCGATGAAAATTTTTTTACCTTTTTGTTTCCGCCACCTTCGTCATCGCGCCTTCGGATGTCATGTGCAGTTCATGGCCCGGGTTCAAAAGTGCACCTCTGCCACCGACGGCATCTCGATGGGTGTGGAAGAAGGAATTCCCCAGGTGCTGCCTAAACAGAATATTGCACTTTTAACCCGCAGTGGAGGCCGTTTGTGAATAGCTGAGTGACCCCTCGGTTAGACAGCGGGGTGTTGCTTGCGGTGTAAGATTCTGTGAGGTGAAACTGCAGTGTGAAACCTGACAGATCGCATCTCATTAACAGCCTGAATTCAGGAAAAAAATTTCACTTTTAATGTGTGTTTCAAAGTAAATAAAAAAAGAAAAGAAAAAAGAATTCTTTTTTTATACTTTGATTTTTTTTTTTTCATTTGCACATGTAACAAGATGTTATCAGGTGTGCGGATTTCTCCTTCGCTAATACTCATGTTTTGTAATAAAATGCACATATTCCAAATATGGCATACCTTTGGCCATATTTGGAATACATATTTTCTTTTGGCCATTAGCCAATATTGTGGAACTCATGTTGTGTTCTGGAAAAGAAACCAGCATAATACAGAGAACATAGACATCTTGTATCATGCACCCTTGTGTTATTGGTGCCTGTGTTACAAAATTAATCATACCACTCTATGTGCCTCTGCAATTGCCCCTTGGGGACAAATAAAGTGATTTGATTGATTGATTGATTGATTAACACTGAAGCAGTGTTACATTTTTTGAAGTACTGTGCTATGATCTTATCTTCTGAGGACACTATTTGGGAAAAATAAGTGTGAGGTATACTATATGTGAAGAGTTGATGGCTGAAATCAAGGCTGTGGTTTGTAATTGAACCTTCATCTGTTTGTTTTTTGTAGAGCATAAAAAGAAAAAGTTCACCACCAGATGATACAAGATCAAGTTTTTATATTGGTCTATGCTTGCTTTATTAGTTTGCACCATAGTACAACACTGTCAGAACCCCATACATAGCTCTGTGTAAGCCAAGTCCCACTCTTAGTCCAATCAAACTAGGTGTGAACATGCTCCAAGTCTGTTTGAAGCAATCCTTACTTTAAAATTTGTGTGAGTGTGAGAAAGTTCGGGGCTGTTTTAAGTCTACTACTGTGAGGATTTCATGGATTGAGTTTGGTGTACTGAATTCTTTCAGCCTTTCCATATGTTGTTTTATATCCAAAAAAGGTTTTTCTGCCAGTCTTGATACAACATTAGAAGACTCAATGCCTGCCTAGATTTAAAAAGCCTGTGTGCATGACTCAGTAGTCTTTATAACACTAACAGCCAATGTTGTTATGGAAATCGTACATTTAAATGTCTTCTTTATATACTGTGCCATATGTGTTTGGGCTACAGTGAATCTCATAAATTTATTAGAAGTCTGGGCAAGGATTCCTTAGTGAAAAAATAAAAAAATTTCAGTAGCATCACAGCATGATGCCTTTACATTCTTACCAGTGTCTAGGCATTTCCATTTTTTCTGTTTTAAAGGTAGTCTCACTGGAGTTCTACTACCCCCCAGCAAGATTAATTACCCTCAAGTTTTTCTTCATACCACCAGGGGATCACCGTACTTGTCCTTCATAGCACAGGGGTTTTTTTTTCTTGGTATATCACTTATCCAATTAAGTGTAATCCAGGAGGAGAATTAGAAATCTGAGTAGTTTTTTTTCATCATCTCAAACAAATGCTATCTTGTTCTGAGAAGGAGATGGAAAGCTGCTCAGGAATATACTGTAGCGTGCAGCCATCTTCCCTGGTTTCATCTACCCTAGTTGGCATGCAGCTCCCAGAGCAGGCTAAGCTAATTAAAAGCTAATGCAGAGTGTGAGTAGGGATTATATTCAGGTGGTCTTTCCTAATACTTTACTTATGCATATTTGCTGTATTCTGGACAATACTAGTTCATGCAAGACGTGTGTAGACATGAACTGGTGAAGCATATTGCCATGGAAAGCAATACAATAGTTATTGATTACGTCTCATATTGAAGGCTAGCTACCGTGCCCAGAGTTATTTTTTTTATATCAAAAACCAGCTTCTGTATTGTATCAAGCAAGAGCTGGAATATTGACTATGAGTAGAGCTGAGCAAAGCAGAGCTGAACAGACTTGACTTTGTTGGGCCAGGAATGATTAAACAGTCAGATAACACATTGTTCATTCGCGGATATTAAAATGCGACCGGGCCACAAAGTTTAATTGTGATCGAGCACATCCAAATCTTGGGAGATGAGAAAAGGAAATTGCATAGTTATAAAATTCTGTTGAACACATTTTACATGTTTAAAATTTGCAATTTTAGTAACAGGCTTTTCAGCTGGAGCATTATTTTAATAAAAAAGCAAGTATCCTACATGAGCATAATGCACTATCCTACATTAATATGTAAATTCAGAAAAAGAAAATGATAATTCAGCGAGGACAATTACTCTGGAACCTGTCATTGACACATATGCAGCAAAATATTCAGAGTTAAACCAACTCGGAGGGAACATTTTACTCTGATAAAATATATTTTTTTATCCTTCTTGGAGTTACCCACATTTTACTATGTATCAGATGAACAAACACACACACACACACACACAGACACACACACACTCATGGCACCAAGGAGAAATATATACATATGAATATTTTCTATGTTTTTTTATGTGACAAATATATATATTGAGTGAAAGAAATCAGAAGCTCACTGTAAAACTTGTCCTCTCAGGCACATTCCATTCTTCTTCTTGGTCTCTTATCTCCAATCCCTTCACCCCCCCCCCCCCCCCAGTCTGTTATCTACCTCTCCACAGCTCTCTCCACAACAAGACCTGCCCCCTCTCCACCCTTCTTCCCAGGTGGTAAAACTAGGGGTCCCTGGAGGTCAGGCAAGTGTACCCCCTTTCTCCGCCTCCCACTGCCTCTAAACCGAGGAACGGTCGCTGCCTCTCATCTCCTCAGCAAGCTCCTCAACTGTCATTTTGACTTTTCTTATCTTTGCTTGCCTGCCTGCCAGCTCTTCCGCACCTTCTGGACTACCCCGCTCTCTGTGAAGCAAAGACTCGGGATGAAATTAGCAAGGACCTCAAACAACAGGGTTTAAACTGCCACTTCCAACCTTTTCTGCTGCGGGGCTAACCTCCACACCTCAATTACCTTTTTTGTTCGCTTGGATGTGCTCTAAACTTCATTATTCAAATGGCTTTATTGTTTAATTGGGCATGCATGTCTTGGAGGCTGGAAGAGCTGATTGGATAGCCAAGGGCAAGAGCAGGGAAAGCCAGCTCTGGGTGGTAGCTTCTGATATAAAGGTCTGTTTAAATGATGTACGGTGAAGATTGTGGCCATGCAAGTCCTCCTTAGCTTTTGGAGAAAGTGATGTGTCTTGTTTACTAGCCAGTATATTTGTGGATGACCCTCCACTTCGAATGCCAGACATTTAAGAATTCTGCAAATTGCTTAATGCCCTAGTGACTTTGTTTATACCACTTTTACACCTGCTCAGGTTGAATCACAACACATAATACATTGCCAGCAGGTGAGTAATCAGACAGATTGCACCTGGGGCAGGAACAGATGTGACACTCTCTTGCAGTGCACTGCACTGAAGCTAATTTAAATGGTCAAAATTTGAAACTTTTAATCCTTCAATTATAAAGTGCTATAAATATATGGCCTATAGCGCATAATAAAGGATACCAAAGTAGAAATGGCAAAGTTGTAATTTAATCACAGGATAGTGATATTATTAACCATAAGTTAAGGTCAGGTATTTTGTGGAATCCATCTGCGCCTTCACGCTGAATTACTACCTCTAAAATATATTACCTCATAAAATATTTAGGTCATGCGTTACATTTGATTGACTTGGAATTTATTGAAATGGAAGAGAAACAGTGCATTAGGATTTCATATACTTGTTCACTCTGGGGTGGCATCAGCAGTGTGGAAGAGTCTGGTGACAGTAAATTTACAAAGGAAGCAACAAACAGAAACAAAGCAAGAGAAATTTCTGATTGTGTGCAATGTAATCAATGGGCAAGTCGTTTAAATATTTAACTCTTCAATCACAAGATTCCCCAGAATTCCCAGCTTTCTATGATTATTTCAATATCGACCTTAAAACTATCCAGTTCCCTGTGCCATTTTCCTTCTCATATTTGTCTGTACACAGGCCCTTTGTATGTAAATGAGGCAATATAGGGTGGAAATCAACACACTTTCTTTGGCACTCACTACGGGCCCTATTCAGATTTACACACACTGAAGCAGGTTTGGCAAAGTCGAAGTTGGGTGTGTTTTCTAAGCTGGTATTTAGACCTGCTCACCTCCCATCTCCAAAGCACTTGCACACGCGCAGCAAAATGTAAATTTACTCGGACTTAAGCACATGAGCTCAATCAGGCAAAAGTACCGGCACCAAAATTCCACTTGCGCTGCATTCCGAGCATATGCGACTCCTCCAAACACAGAGGAGACTTCATGGGGAAAAAAAACAACTATGAAATTAAAGCATTTGTGAAATCAAGAGGATTCTGTGCGTTACTGGAAATTGAAAGCGGCCCCCAGTGTGTTCCAGATGCTCTATTTATGTATTGATTTACAGCCAATATTTTGTGTTTATTTGACCGACGTGATGAGCGTGTCCCCCCGCAGAAAGCTCGTATGCCGAGGCGAGGGGGGGGATTGATCATTTAAATAATGCAGCCGCGAGCCACCTCAAAAAAAAAGGCGTTTATCTCTCTCCACTTTGCATTTCCAGCACACAAACAGATGAAATAGGTTTCAAATTACGATCAGGTGAGCTTTCATCTAGAACTGGGTAGAGGTTCACTATCACGTTAGGTATGATAAAAAAAAAAGACATTAAAATAAAGACGTTAACAAAGCCAACACACTGGAAAATGTATTTGGTAATAATCGTTATGATAGTATATTGTGCGTTCTCAGCCTGTGTTTGTGTGTGTGTGAGTGTGTGCGTGTGTGTGTGTGTGTGTGTGTGTGTGTGGTCTAACAAATTTTCATTGCTTAAGTTTAGTACCTACACCAACAGCCAATTCCAGTTGACGTGTACTAGTAAAATAGATTACGGAGGGTAAAAATGCAAGCCTAAGTTGTGGTTGCATGAATGCTGCATTTCTTGTAGTAATTCACTACTCATCAATTGTAAGAACACTGTTGTAGTTGCAGATACTGTGTCAGATCTAATTTACAGAAAACTTCCAGCCTCATTAGTAGCTAATGAAATCATTTTGGAATTGAATAATAGTACATTAATGAACAGTTTCATTCTTAATTAGAACAATATATCCTTGAAAAAAGAAAGAACGTTCAACCCACCTGTACTTCCAGGATGGGGTACACAAAATATTCCCAATTTTTATTCAGCAAAATGCATATGGACAAAAAATATGTGCTATATACAGTATACTGTACATATGCACACACACACACACACCTCACTGGCTGATTCGCTAAATCTGTTCATTTATCACATCTGTAAAACTGACAGTAGAGCCGGGAAGTTTGACTTCCAGACAATCAATTTCTCAAATAATAGCATAAACTTTTGGTTGCCATCCTGGTTTTGATAGCTCCTTTTCCACAAGCCGGTTAAATCACTCTCTGAATGATAGAGATGAAGCCTCTAAGCCGGAGCATGTAAATAAAAAGCGCTCCGTGAAATGGCTCTCGTCTCCCGGCTCCCTCACAGCGTGAATCTTAAAATGGCGTACGGTGTGGCGGTTTATGAATTGAAATATCGCCGCTCTGACGTCCCGCTGTGATTTTTTTTTTGGCAGGTAGCCCCCAGGCCGCGGGACACGATTTTTCAGCGCTTCGTCGGAAAGCGTTTTTAAGGGGCTCCGCGGGCTGTCCCCTGCGACGGGTCAGTGACGCACCAGCGGGGGGCCAGCTGTTACTCCGCGTGCGCGGACGCAGCTAATTACGAGCAGCAGCGCGCTCTGAAATGGAATATCGGGAACAGCGGTGCGGAAAGCACCGGGCTGCATTTTACTCAAATAAATTAATAAATACATAAATAAATAGTAGTGCCTGCCCAAGGCAGCGGAAAGTGGCAAATTATTTCTAAAGTGCACACGCTGAAAAGTTTCACGCAATTACAGCCTTTGTACAAGCACCTCTGGTCAGCCTGACATGCTGAAATTTCCTCCACCGTGCTAGACTGACACCATTTCCACAGTAGGATCCCACCGGAGATATGAGAAGGACGTGGCAGTAAGCTCTGAAATATTCTATGGAAGAGAATATTTTTTTTCACAAATCACGAAGATTAATTTGACGACTGAAGGAACTATTTCATGCAGCTGCTGCAATGAAGGAAGTGTAAGATGTACAGATGAGGTTAGAATCGAAATATGTTTTTTTGCAGTGTGCCTATCTTACTGCTTACGGAAAGTGTTTCTGCTTCCAGAGCACAATCTCACCTAGAGCAGCTTCTCACCTTGGCGGTACAAAGAGAAAAAAACAATTTACTTATGGGCACAAATCAACTTAAATGTCTCACCAGGGTGCCACCAGTGATTTTGGGCCCTGAGAAAAAATCTCACATTGGGCCCCACCACCGGTGATTGAAGTTATACATGGTCCTATTTTTTGTTCCTATGTACGCATTGGGCCTCATTCACAAAACATGTGTATGGTCACATTTGATCGTAAACTTTGTGTAAGAACGTTTCCAAGAACACTTTGGCATTCATCATTTTTCAATCTGTATTTGCTCAAGGCTGTTTACTTATGCTAATCACATGAACAGGATTGTGCATAAAATTTACAAACAGCCAGCATTCATCATCTCATACACCTGGGATAGGCACAGAAACAAAGGTCTGCATATGTGTCATAAATCTCATATCATTTTTAAGAACAAAAACAAGAATAATTTAAGAAGTGTTTTGTGAATGAGGCCCATTGTATGAAACATGAAGCCATCTTACCGATGGAAATCGTATGAAAAATGCACTGAAAATGTGTCTTTTCCTCTGCAGCCATTTTCACACTAGGCTATTATTTCTAGGCGATGAGTCTACCTTTCCCAGGTGGCATGTGAGTGTTTATACGCATATATAACCAGAACAGAAAGCGCCTTATCCACTTTATTTTATTACAGTTTATAAGAGTTAAGATGTAGCCTTGGTCTTTGTCTATGGAAATAAATATTACCTTATTGCCTCCCGGTGCTGCAGAAAGAAAGATTTCCCCTTGAATTCCAGAATATTCCTGTGTGCTATAGCTTCAGGTGTGGTGCATTCTGAACAGAGACAATCAGGTGTTAATCTTTTTTATGCTTAATTTGCTTTCATGCAATGTGACATCACATATGCAGTCCAATTATTTTAGGCTAGAAACAGAAAACAAAGCACTCTGAACATATCCATTGCAAACATCCTGCTGCGGTAATTACATGTATTATGGAAGCAATTGTTTTTACAAGTCATTTTTACAAAGTTCAACATCTGATTTATGCCTTTACTGCAATTCCACAATGTTTCTTAATTTTCAAGGATGTTTCTCATTCCACTGAAAATTGTATGAAACAAAAGGTGTGTATAAGTTTTATCAGTGTGTAAGATCTGGGAGTTTTATTTTCTTACCGAAAATATTCCATTTGCGTTGAATTCCATTGCATTGCACAGCAGGCAAAAGAACTGGATAACCTCATTCTTTATTTCAATTCTAAAAAAGATTGCTATTGGAAACAAAAGGTCACTCAATATTGAAGATTCCAAAAGGGCAAAATTCAGAAACTGAGAGATTGAACACTGCTCAACGCAAGTAAACAAAGGGGGAGGGAAATCATTTTTGTACTCATGAGGCATTAAACTCCTTATTCTGACATGCAAAGTTAACCTATTATTTTCTGAATCATCCAAAGTTTACCACTGTAAACAGTTACCTCCTCCTCCTGTGTGAGGATCAATCCAGTTCACGTTTCCATGCCTCCCACTGCATTGTTCTATTTAAATCCACCCCCCATTTTCTTTCTGCGAGACGCGTGTCTGCCTTCAACAGGGGGGCGATCTTGTTTGAATTGCTTGGGGACAGAGCTGTCTACACGTTATACTTTTGGAAAAACGTTGCAACCAATGGGATTTTGGCTCCAGATTTAAATACGTTTACTCAGGTGCCACCTGCTCATAACCAGCGATGTTGGTGTGGAATTATAAGGATAAGAGAAGTGCTCCCGCATCACCAGGATGGAATATGATGTGCTGTGGACTTTGGTACTGTTGCCTTCTTTTGCGAAGGCCATAGCCTAACTCAACCAAGCAATGTCCAAGCTACATGAATAGCATGGTGCTCAGAGAAAATACATTTACACAGTAGAACCTCCCAGCGGCTTTATCAGTTGTGTTTTATGAAGGCCTTCATAAACTGATAGGATTGTTGAAGCCCCATAATTGGGGTTTCATTGTTATTCACAACCTTATCATGTTTATAGTTCACAGCTTTATAACCTTTGCCGCTATGGGATGTTAATGCTCATTTGTCATGTTTCATATAATTTCTGGGTCTGATTTAGATATTCTCTGTGATGTTTCAGTAGCTTCTACATTGTTTGCTTCTCCACCAAATGTTGTATCGCCTGCAAATGTGATTAGTTCAGTTGCAATGACATTTCCAAGGTCATTCACAAAAGAGTTCCTAAAATGAATCGCTGTGGAACTCCTCAACACCAAGTGCAAATGCAGTCACTCTTATTATTACTTGGTGTGCTGTATGCTGAAGCTACCTGGAGTCTAGCAGTCTAATAATTGGCTATTGGTTATGTATGTGCTTGACCACGTAAAGCACCGTAGAATCAAAATTGTACTCTTTTCAGAAAAGATTGGCCTTTTCAATGTACTGATCCAGTGCATAATTTAGTTCCAGCGTACCGCAATTATTCTGACGATAATACTGTTTACTTGGTAGTAGTAGTCCTGATTGATTGGTGTTTCATTTAAAACGTATCAATTTGAAAGCAGAAGTGACAGCTGTTGTCATTCCCGCTTTAATTTGAGTATAACTCAATGTTATTTTTCACCTTAAATATTGTGAGCCTGCTCGGCAGCTCAGGTGCCAGTGGTTGGGTTTAAACGAACCGTGCTGGAGAAGCACCGTCTGTTTACAAAAACCATTCAGCAGCTAATTATCTCTGAACTGCTTTGACAGTCCTGTCAACCACGTGAACTTCCATCAGCAGAGACCTTTTATTTACTTCAGTTAGGATACCATAATTCTCTTCCCATTTAATGAAACGCTGGCAATTGTTGGTTCTCGAAATCACAGGGTTCTGTGCAGAAACACCGCTTCATTGTCTCATACAGTACCATTGCAATTTTCCCGTGTGGTTGGAGTTGTGCCATTCATGTATGCAGTGTACATGTAGAGTATTTATGTATTTGTCAGGGACAGGGAATCATTTGTGCTGCATTATACCCAAGATAGCCAACTGCCTGCTTTAACTTGGGGGGGGGGGGGGGGCAGTGTTCTGCATCATGCAAGAACCTTGTTCTAGTGCATCTCCTGACATGCACAGATTGGGGATTTGGAATAAAATATTGTTCTAATGAAGTACAGGATGCACAAGTTTGTCTTTATGGAAATTCCTGGTTAAAATGCTCCTCAGGTACTCTAGCTCAATTTAAATTTTGCAACACGTTGTCACAGCACTTGCACAGTTTTAATCACCTAAGCGTCAGTCTATTAGCTGGCTCCACAATGTCCTGAAAATGCTTAAATCTCTGAGAATCTTATTGGTACCTGGTCAGTCTGTTTTCAGAGAGGAGTCCATTGGGCAACTCACTGCCAGCCTATGCAAGCGCTCTCCTGTAAGGTCAAACATTCTGACCCTCGTTGCTCGAATCAGGACCGGTGTGGAGACAGAATCTTGGTTGGCGCGGGTAACAGCATGCACATGTCAATGTGTATTCATCCATCTTTGATGACCGAGGGGATTATTCCTGCTGGTTTTGATGGTTTATTCATAAAGGTTGTCAACTCCACCTTGACTATGCTGCTCTGAGGCCTGTGTGAGTCCCAGGACTGGGTGCGTATGCTTCACACCTGGTGTTTCTGGGGAAGCTCTCCGCTGACTAAACCAACTCACCCGGGAGCGGGTTACGCTCCACCATTCTATTTGCATGACTCGTTTTAGAGGACTAGCTTCAAACTGCATTTTAGTCGACAGTGTGATTTAGCAACATAAAGCGTGTTTGTTAGTTGCTCTAACATGCAGGTAGCATCATGAAAGAGGTGACAGGCGCAGAGGTTAAATCTTAAGAAATCTTAAACATATTTTGTCATAACTGAAATGTGCTTAGAAATGTGGAAACTGAAGCTAATATAAACTCCATATATAACTTTAAGGAATTTTGATTTTTTCCTATAACCCGTATTGTGCCTTAGTGTCTCATTAAATGTTTCAGCAAAATAAGTCCTCAGTCACCACTTGCAGGTGATATATTTTAATGTGCATTTTTGAGAAAGACATTATGCTGTGATTTAACATTCAAGACAGAAAGTCACATTTTCAGGATAGTTACCTGATAGCATCTGTCATTTCCAGCAATAAAGTGTTGTGTTAAAAAAGGCAATGCATTAGAATCCCAGCCCCATATGTAAACAGGCCCTAAACGGATTTATGGACTTTTGACACTTAAGAAAGGTGGGAGACTTAAGAATTCACCTAGACTGGACACCTTTCACAAACATTCAGCTGTATAACGGAAAATGTGAAAAATTTGCTGTCATAGAATGCCAAGTGTGACAACTCTGTGGCAACTGTGAGGAACAAGACTAAGTACAGAGCTGTGAAGGCAAACAAAGGCTTTGTTTTGCCGTTTAATAGGCCAGTTGGGTAGAGGAAAAAAGAACAGTAGGGGGGAAAAAATTATTATTAAAAGGAACAAAAGAAAACCAAAACTGAAAACAAAGGAATGACTCCCAAGCCAATTAAGCTAATTCTCAGCTTCCCCGATCCCTCGCTCAAAACTAGAGACCTGGGGCTTAGTTTAAAGCCACTGGTGAGTCAGTCATTACCGACTGCTATGATTAGCTTCTGCCGGGAGTGATGTTGACGCTGTCCGTGGTGCTGGAGCCCTGCTTGTACATTGAAGCTGAAGTGTAAGATGTGGAGAAGTAGTAGCCATTATTATAGTAGCCATTATAAACCTGTACTTACCTTCTCAGCATCACAGATGCAATCCATTGCCCTAAATAAGAATAACGACTCAGAAATAACATGCCAAAAACATTTCAAAACAGCATTTAACTGACCATATTTTAGTTGTTTTATGTAATTTTGTGATGCTTTTCCCTACAATTTCCTTCTACCATTACTTAAATCAAACAGATAATGGGTAGAAACCCAGCCCTCTCAAGATTTTTCTAGAGAATGCTCTCAATACTACCCATATGACTGCATGAAAGCTTGAAGACTAAAGTTTGTTTTAAAATTCCCTGGTTCTCTTTGTTAAATATTAATTGTTTGTCGGTATCACGCCCTGATCAATTAAACCCTGCTGTGGAGTTCACCCTGAATCCTTAAGGAGGGACAATAAGCGTCTCTGCTATTGATTTTGGTCAGTCTCTCAAGATGGATGTAGTGGTCAGGGTTTGCGTTTAGCAAACCTTTGCACTCAGTCAGAGCACTGCCCGGCTAGGCTGCCCTGAATATTGCATGGGCAGGAAATTGTTTCCACTGCCTGCTGAAATTACACATGCTTA
The DNA here is from genome assembly GCF_018555375.3 of Anguilla rostrata. Lineage (NCBI taxonomy): Eukaryota > Metazoa > Chordata > Actinopteri > Anguilliformes > Anguillidae > Anguilla > Anguilla rostrata. The sequence continues at coordinate 7,411,201 of NC_057938.1, forward strand.
GTTTCTTTTAAATTTTTATTTTATTTATTAAGACACATGCTAGTTCATTTTCAAATAAACCTACAGTCCCTGCACCAGAGTCAAATATGTATTTGTTTTGGATTAAAATACTTTTCTGTGCTCTATTGATCTTGCCTGGTGTAAACTGAGCCTGCCAATATGACCAGAAGGCAGGGTTTGCTTTTGTTGAGAGTATTTCATTAGTTCCAATACACCAGACAAGAACAGTAAAGTGTAGAAAAGGATTTGAATCCAAAACAAATACGTATTTGACCCAGGTCTGCTCTGCACAAGTGGAAGTCTTGCAACTCGTCTGACACATTGTTGCAGCTGCTTTTTAAGCAAGCATTTGTTACATTTCCACCAATGGTTTCCCATGTGTTTGAATAACAGGACTGGATTCCAAATGAAAGCTTTACATACGTAACGTGTAAATCTGTACACCTTCTGTAGAACCCTATTAAAATTGTAATGGATATTTATGATTATTCTACAGTGCTGACGAGGAAATGTTTTACCGCAGAATATTGATTCTGTTTTTTTTATTCCCCTTTCACATTCAGTGTATATGGCAGAGCCTCGCGAGCCGAAATTCTCTAATTATTCAGCAGCAGTGAAACACATGCTTTAGCGGCTGACCCCAGCAGGGATTTTATAACAGTCTGTGACTGTGGGAGAGATAAGGCTGTTGCAGGCGTTGCCCAAAGCCTGAGCTGCTAATGTCACGTAGCCTTGATCCCTAGCTACGGGTGTGACTGCTGGGCAGTCCGAGCAGTCGCCTCCCAAAGAGGACACCGTAATCCGCTGTCACGTCGTCTTCGTTCGCACTTAAAAATCTGGTCCCGAATGGCACTGAAAGGGGCAGTATCCGCCCCTCCTGAGGCACAGGCAGTATGCGCAGGATGCTAAAAGGGTACTCTGAAAAGGGTAGGGACCAGGACAGAAGCGAAATGGGGTAAAAAGCAATGCGCTAAAAGAGTCCTCAAGTCACCAACACCTCAAGTCTCCCGTATCAAAAAAAAAGTAATTACAATGCAGCGTAAATCATGCATAACAGTTTAATTTATCTCATGTTGGCTCTGCGGGAAACGCTCGGGGCGCCGGCGGCTCATTCGCTCGTCTAGCTCCCATTGCCCCGCCCGTCCCCTGAGGACGATGCGGTTCACCCGGGCCCTGCGCGTTCCACCTTTCAGGATTTGGCGGCCGTGACCGGCGCGGTCCCGCCTCTCTCGGCGGCTCCAAAAACACAGCCGGAGCGGCGCGTGCTCGTTTCCCAAATTCCTCTTCGAAAATCGAGCACACCGCTGCCAGCGCGCTCGCAACAACTGAAGAGGCCATCGGTCATTAAATGCACAATGCAAGGTACGCTTTGGTAATGAATGAACAACAGTGAGTTAGTTTCAATTGAAATGATAATGAAGTGGGAAAAGATAAGCGGTAATGGGGGGGGATCATTGTCACCGTGGTAGCTTTATCACAGCCTGATGTTTGTAAAAGGATAGCGATTTGAATTCTTGAAAGACATTACCCGGAAAACGACCCGTCATTTTTCATTCTCTTTGTGCCTGAAATAGCTGCTTCATTTGTTTACTCGTGTCACTGTTTGGTCGTTGGAATTATAAAATCAAGAGAAACTACACGGTTGTGCTTGGAGGTCTTCTTTTGACAAAATCCAACTAGTAATAATAAGAAAAGCAACAGCGTGTAGCAACTAATGAAAATGCCTACGCAATCTACTCAAATCCCATTATGAACATATATAATACGGCGATGTAATTGCCTCCGCTCTCCTTTTTCTCACAAACTATAATTTGGATGAATGCAAAGGTCCACTACACATTTTCTTTCATTTTAATTGCCTTCCCCCAGGTGCACAGATCACGAGGTCCTGTGCAGGCACAGCGATATTTCCATGTCGTTCCCATGTACGGTGGTCTTTAGTCACCATGGAAACAATAATGCGGCAGGAAACAAATATAATTTAGGGAATGGAGATCTATGGCACAGGATGTAGAGGGCTCTTTCACAAGGAGGGGGGAAATCAGAGAACCGGGTAAACAACTGAGCTTCACGTGGAGAGGGCCGGGGAAGAGTACCTCAAAATCAGCGGGGAGTTGATGAAGTCATACTACAGTGAAAGGTTTTATTTAACATATGTTCAAGATCTGGAATTTTGTAGGACCTGTCACTCCTGGTCTCCTGCACCTTTACTCATGTTGCTTTTACATTTTGCAACAGTCCTTTGTCAACACGTGGAATCTAGATAAAATATCACAATTTTAATTTTAGGGTTCTATCTGCAGACATGTTGCATATTGTTGAGATGTCACGCTGGAGCTTTTTAAGTCCCATATCAAATCATTGTTTTACATAGCTTCTACACTGGTTAAAATAAATATATGTATATGAGCAGTTACATATCAGTTTAATGTGTTGTATTTCAAAATACACAACAAAGTGCATTCTTCGTAAGTTATTTTTTGACAAAAATGTCAGATAGAACCCTGTAATTCTAAAGCTCTCAAACTGGCAATGAGTTTGTCATCCCTCTCCCGCCTGCTCTGTCCTAGATGCATTAGCAGTGGCAGCACTACATCCCGCTATGGCAAATTTACATCCTGTTGTCAGGTTTTCTATAACCACGGGCTGTAATGGCTCAGAACCACAACAGCTGGCCAAGAACACGATGTGTTCATCTGACGAGAGAGCAAACACATGGGGTCTGCCATGCTGTGTCAGATAAATGGGAAGATCACCTCTCTCTGCAGTCAATGGGGTCCTGCCTGGGAGAAATTGATTCCGGAGAGCGAGGAACAGATTGACAGGGGAAAAGATTGGCTTCAAAACTCTGGCCTGGCTATGGGTTGAAGCAGTCAAGGTGAGTTCGAGAATACATATTGATGTTTACGGATTTTTGGCAAAGGGAACGTTGAGCGCAGTCCAAAAATGTTTTTTTTCTTAATCCCACGCGCCCCTCCCTCCACCGAAAGAAAGTGCAGAGATGATTGCAGAAGAGATTTCAAAATCTCAGACATCTTTAGTGTGAAAGCGCAGTGCTTTTATTTGGCACCTCTCCAGTTTCTTGAACGTATCACTCAATGTCAGCAGCCAAGTAGTACTGTAGCAAGGGAAAGTAGAAAACTGGATGTACGTTGCTGAAAAAAGAAAAGACAAGGGGGAAAACGAATTGGTGTTCTGGTCTAGACATTAATCAGCTTAGTACCTCTAGACAGTGAGAGTGCGCTGGACCTAGACCAGAGGCTTGCTTCACATATACATCAAGTCTAATGACAAAGTTAATGGGATTCAAACCATTTTTAATTATCTACCCAAATGGTTTTGTCCTATTTAATTTCTGATGACGAGAGAGATCAAGAATTTCTGAGTGTGTGTGTGGGGGTGGGGGGTGGGGTTCTCATTCATAAACCGAAGGTCACAATAAACACAGTGAAATGATGCAGTAGGTTAGTACCCATAGTAACGGATTGTGATAGGGGTAGGAGTGGGGGCAATGCTTCTCCACACAGGAAGACAGCGAAAAGGCAGTTAGCCGACCGCGCTAGGATCAACTGACCAGCGCTGAAATGTGAGTTTGCTAATGAAAGGCAGAATTCCCAGTGAAGCTGTTCTCCTGAATAATACAGGCCTCACAGTACTTATTTTACAAGTCACAGTCCGTACTGAAGGTCATGATGACATAATCAGTAGGAATTTGATTCGGTAAACATGCATGTGATTTCCCTTTTGATGCACTCACCTGATTTGCCGTGTTTACAAAGCTTGCTATGGAGCACTGTTCTAATTTAATGAGGAGTGAAATTTGCTTCTTGATTAGGAATTCAGCATTTATGGAAGGGCATTCATTAGACCCATTGATATAAATGTGTTTTTTAGCCCCTCAACAACAACTAATCTCCTACGGTGCATCTGCTGTAATTACGAACAATACAAAGGTGATAATGCATCACCATTCACTATTTGCAGAGGACAGGAATATATTTTTCTGCTATATTGTGCTTATGTAAGACTGTATGGATACGATCAGGTAGGGAACAGATTTTATCTCAAGCCTTGTTTTAATAACAGCATGCTGCTTATTGTGTGGGTGAGTACATGCTGTGGATGTTCCGTGGGTTATCTGAACCTGCCTGAGCTCGTGAATTTGTTGAAATCACATATTATACTGTATTGATATTTTGTCAAGCTCTGGAAAACCAAACACTGCATTTGTCAAAGCTACTGTTTGCTTACACAAACTCAGAAGGATCTCTGGGAAATGGCAACTACCTTGCAAATAAAATTAACGCAGAATCCTTTCCAACAATAGACTTTTCACATATTGGAGACTTTTTTTAACACAGACATTTTTTTAACACAGACATTAAAGTGTTATGTGATGCTGCCAAGTCTTGAAAAATAACAAAAAAGTCCACTAAGGAACATGCATTTTAAATAGAAATACAGTGCATTTTCATTTGAACCTGTAAATAAAAGTATCTTTAAAAAAATATGTTTTAATGACCTTCCTTAGCTTTAAAATATATAGTCCTTGTTGAGATACAAGTCATATTTTGCTTGGTTAGCAACATGTACAGTATGTGAATGTATTTTAGAAAATATACATATTTTTCACACAAGTTGAATTAATTATTTTAAAAAATTGTCTGTGTGTGTGTACCCTTTATAGGCACAAACAGATATGCATGCATAGGATAATTATCAAGATCATTTTTGGGGAGTAACTTGTCATTTCACTTACAATATTTATAAGGGCTGGGATGTATAATTTAAATTCTGCTGGTGTAATACATTAAAACAGTACACTTCATAAAAATAGCATGGAATATGATATGCGATACTGGCCTAATGTCCTATAATGGCAATACACTTTGAGATAAAACATTGATCAGTCTCATGGCTGCTGCCTTACATGAAGAACCCGTTATAGCCATCTGTGAGGTGTGCATGGTACTAAATGACAAACTACAATTCCCATAATTCTGGGGACAGTGGGAAAGCCCCATTCGCTATGGACTTGCCATTCATTGAACCTTATGTGCTGAATAGAGTCTAATGAGGATTTTTTCTCTCTCTGAAATTTGAGGTATTTCCTATAGTGCTGTTGTACATTTTCAGCATTTACAGCAACAACTGTCAAATCTCATAATGGTGTACTAAATCAAGGTTTCCTGAGGGCCTTCTTTGATGTCACACTCAGGAATTCACAATTTATATAGGTGCCATATGGGTTTTATATTCCAATTAATTTTGATAATAACAGGAGAAGAGACAATGCCATAGATCAAACTTGAAAGAGGTGATTTGGATCTTTTTCTGTGGCATAAAGTGTTTATGAGTAGACGTTGTTGTTAACACCAGCTACTAGACATGAAATTAGATGAGTGATTTCAAGTAATTTAGACAGGTGTTCAGAAAAAAAAGTGAATTGTTTTGTCCCTCTTACTTCACAGACAAATTTTTTAAACTTTCTAGATGGCAGCCGTATTATAACTTACAATAATTGCCTTTCATTAAAGTTCATCTTCCCACGTTTCATTAAAGCTCATCTTGTTGAACTTAAACTGTTTTCCCTTTTTAGGATACATTTCTTTATAGATTTTCTATCTTAAATTAAATTGCTATAATTAGTTGAGTAAAGTAGTGCATATCATAGATGCGTACTCGAACATCTCGGTTTGGTATGTACTGACCCTCGGTTTTGACTTCAGATTTTCATTACATCTAATTTATTATGAAAATGTAAATGGTTGGCTAACTTAACATAATTTCTTGGTAAACAAAATAAGGCTCATTAACACTACGTCAACGGGGTAACCCGAATACTACACTTAATTTCTGCACAAAAAAAGGTTTTACTCAAGCTTTTAAGCAAGAGTGCAGTACAGTTTGCAGTCAAACAGTTACAGTAAGTATGTGTACATGTATTACACCCCTGTAAGTACATCAGTACTTGTGTTGGCCTTAACTAGACATAGGAGGTCTGTTAAAAAAAGTTCTTGCAGTAACATCTATTTTGAGAGTGCTCAATACGCTTACTCTTAATGACCTTAATGTTTGTTTTTTTTGTAAATGTACGGGATCTGCAACTCCATCCGATCCCTGCAAGTCCTCAATGCATTTTGGAGGGCATAGAATGAAGCATCCATCCTCTAAAGTGCACGTATCAAATCTTATCTTTCTTGTCCGCCAGTTGAACTGTGTTGTCTTTGCACTGGTGGTCTATACTCCATGTGCTGCTGGTACAGACAGGCTGCGGTTCTTCAACCAATTACTAATGTGTTGCTACGGCACTATTGAGATTGGAGAAATAATGCCTGTTAAATCCTCCCGTCCCTGGGCAATGCCAGGGCCAAATGTATGTTGCCCTGAAGACACGTGGCTACTGTTGGCCCTGGCATTGCCAGGACTTGATTCCAGACTGCATACCAAAATGGTAGCATTTCAGACAGATGCACCACCCAGGAATTCAAATATAAGATTACTTTACATACTTGAACCATTTGGAAGCCATTTGGCTATACCTTTTGGCTATTCCTAAGAATCCATGAGAAGTCTTGAGTTTTTAAAAATGTGTTTTTAAAGAGAGTTTACAGCATCGAGACTGAAGAGAATTATTTAAAAATGTATTATGATAATGGTCTATCCAGTTCATTCAAAATCATGTAATAATAAGATTAATAGTTACAAAAATAATGAGTGAATGTGCAGAAACTCTGTTTCCATGCATGTATTATAATATGTGTATGTTCTTTGGAGGTGAAAACAAAATTAGCAGGCTGTATTTTTTCAGATTGGTCTGAGTTGAGAATAATACCTTTCTTTCCTTCTTTTTTTAAATCCAGGAATAATTTAAGGGGCATCTTTTCATGCCCTTGTGAGCATTAATATGTTCATCCTTATATTGAGTGAAACTTAATTTGGATCTGGAGCCTGAATTATATCCTGCTATAGAGGCACACTTCTTGAATCTTGAACTGGAGCTGGGAAATTAGATGATGAAGGAGAATGTGGGGGGGGGGGGGGGGGCGGTGGTAAAAAAGAAAGGAGTTCCATCTCAACTGATTTCACTCTTCTTCATGTGAGTACAAAAAAAATAATAATTATCTCTCCACCCTGTCCGAAAGAAGATAAGCTGGAATGATGTTCCAAAGACTAAATTTAAACCAAACATGCGCACCATCACTCCCAGTTGCAAAGGTCCAAGGTTTCTGGGTGATGGCTCTGATACGTCTCTAGAGTCAGGCGGTGAACGAGTTCCAATGAATCAAGCCTGCGGGCCTAATGAGAGGCCCATTAGTAAACCCTACAAGATACCCGTTCAGAGGAGAGCCAGCTAATTCTCATGTCGCCTGCCAAGGTTTGATATATACATACACTGCCCTGCCATACTGTAGGTTTGCGAGGCTTGTATGAAGAAATTTACACAATCCGAAGGCACAATTAAAGATCTTAGCTTATCTGTTCATCTTTTCTGGATATGGAGGAGTATGGCTGTACAGGAGTAGATGAATTGCTCATTTCAATGCATACGGATATGCACATATAGTGTACACAGCCCAGGAAAACCGTCTTCGTCAAATCATGCTTTGAGAGATACAAGACTCAAGCAAATTAAAGAAACTCAATTTGCATAGATAGTAGAGCATTAGAGATAAAATGAAAAGGACATTGCACATACTAATAGAGGTAAATTAATATGGTAAATATGCATGGATGAGATTTGTATTTTAAATGCTCACGGTGTCTGTGTGGACATGAAAATATGAGCATATGTGTAGTTAAGAGTGCATATGTGTATTTATCTTATTGTTGTTGTTGTTGCTGATGTTGTAGTAATTGTAGAATGTTCTGCCTCTTGCTGTAGTTGAGCAGGTAGACCAGGGGAACAGCTGAAAGCTTGCACTGTTAAACACGGTGTTTGAATGGTTCTGTACATTATGTAAATGTACAGAATGTAAAAGATCCATGGGCAATTGTTTATTTTTGCCTGTATTTCCCTTATACCTCTCTTTTTCTATATATAATTTGTGATTTAAATAACTTATATAGCAAGTAACAGGAAATCAGTGTGAGATATTTACTGCCATGGGGTTGAGACATGCAATGTTACAATAAATAAACAATGGGAATACCTATAGTACAACTGAAATTGTGCTTATTCTTCTGCCTTTGATTTGGACCTATTTGAACACTGTGGGTTTAACAATATTCTTAAACTGCCATTCAAAGTAAGATTTGAAGATCAAGGAGTATAGATATAGTATAGTATAGGCACCAGACACACTGGCAGAACAGCAAAAATAGGATTTTGGGGTTATGGTTTCAAATGGAATAGATAGAAACTTGCCGGAGATGTTACATAAAGCCTAATGTAGACTTTGAATAGCTGTACAACAGGGATCTGTATCTCTCACATACATTTAATTATCACAATTAAATACGTTACTGCCAAGCCAACACAGCTGATTGGAATGTGTCTTTTGCTGAGTTCATGTATGAGACCTGTATGAGATCGATATGGTGACTTTGGAATCATCTCATTGTTCTTGTTGTTTTAAGTTACGTTCCTGCTAACTCACAATATAAACAGTACATTTGCAAATGCCTCGGGTGTGATTGTAAATTCACTTGA